>NW_026441814.1:0-279000 GCF_025612915.1 Magallana angulata
TAAAATAGGTCGCTTATGTAATATGTACGCGTTTTGTGCAAGGTGGTCACGGTTGATTACGGATATCTACACCGAAACGTCAGACGCATTTCCTCTTGTATTTTAGAGTAAATACAACGCCATTTTGTTTGCTCGATCAAAATGGAATATGTGTCCGACTCTTGCAATCTTGCGTTCTCAATGATGTTCATACCTTTTTTTGTACATGTAAGTATGTTTGTTTTACTAAGTACGACAGGAAAAAAAACCAATATAATACGTATAATGTTATGTCAAATATTTTTTTTTATCTACGCCATTCGGGGTATTGACATTTTAAAAAGAAAGTAGCTTGATCAATTTTAATGTCTTTAGATAGTAGTGTATGTATTTATGTTTTTGAATAAATGACAAATGGTGGTACATAAATAAAGGTTGACAATTTAAGACCTGAATCACGAGAAGTGAAATAGCAAATGAAGGTTCATTTTTATGGGGTTTTCCAAAGAAAACAATTCGAGGTCACACAATCAATATCAAAAAGAGGCCAGAATGCTTAATTTATGTGTCTTTGCATATCCTATGCTCATAAATACCTGTGTTACATGTATGTTTTACATGCATTTAAATTACATGAAATCAATAATTAAATTACATTTCTTATGCATTTTCTTTTTATGAAATTAGTAGTTGTACAGTTTTCTTTTTATGAAATTAGTAGTTGTACAGGTTTTTTTTAGAAACAAAGAAATGATTTTCCCACATTACAAACGTAAATCGTTTTAAAGATAAAATAAAATTATGATAAACTTTCTTTCCTGAACTGTTTATTCCACGAGACACTATCAAAATATAAATCAGCTTATTCTAAAAACAACAGGTTAGAATGAGGTATAAAAAGTAAACGAGATGATGCAAGTTATTCAAACATCAACATACATGTACATTTATATCCAAACAGTGGATATTATCACTGACTAATATACATTCTCTCCAGCCATAACCTTTGCCTAAGGTGTCATGAAATTTAATTAAAGATGTCATTTTATGGTTTTTCTATCTAACGGTCAGTTTCTTTTCTGTTTCAGTAGACGTTAATGTTTTTAAACATCATATTCATTAACACTGTATGACCATTTTTGTCATACCCTATACAAAGTCAGAATCTGGCCCTATCCCGGGGAACATGACTTTGAAAGAGGGTTTTCTGGTCTAACTAATTATGAATTCAGTTTATCTTGCAAATGTGTTGGAGAAGAGAAGAACATTTTAAAAAAATGATGGTGGAATTTTGACAATGTTTGCCTTGTCCCTAAGGCCTCTATGGGACAGGGACATCGCATTTAGCATTTATGTTCCCTTTACGCCAAAAATGCATCGTACTAAATTTGAACAGAATTGGCTGAATGGTTTTAGGAAGAAGTTAAAATGTTTAATTGGCAACACACGAGGCTTGTCGCACGATTCACGACGACGACGGACGACGACGGACGAAAACCAATTCCAGTAGATCACCTAATTGAACCAGGTTACCTGAAAATAACTACGAAAAAAACCAGGAGAGTTTTTAATACAGTACACAGAAAAATTTTAGATTGTAATTCGTCGAACATTTCTTTCTTTTTAATAGATGTCAGCTAGCGAGTATGTGTTTCAAGTACACCCAACAGAATCATGTCCAAAAAACCGTAACGAAATGGATGAAAGGTCACTTGCTCTCAACTGTACTGAAAACAATGGCTACACCTGTCTCCCAAACGAAAACATTACGGTGTTATTAGAGTTTTGTTACAAACGGGCTCGAATACCAGTAACAAAAGGTAAACATGAAAAGCAGTTAATATATAATTGTTAAAAGGAATAGGACACACACAAAAGTCTAAAACTTTTGTTGTTGTTTTTTTTGTTTGTTTGTTTTTGTTACAAACCGATGTTCTGTTTTAATTGGATATTTAATTTTCTTGTAGGGTTTTGTTTATTTTTACGATATTCTGATGTCGATGCTTATGATTGCCAACGTTTCGTTTCTGGCTGTCCTGATGCTGATTACTTCACAGATGAAATTTATAAATGTAAGTAGTTTAGTTTATAAATATTTCATTCACTTACAAAGTGCCCGACCAATATATTGTTATCTAGACGAGAGTATAGATGTTAGAGAAGATTTTTTGACTTTGAAAAAACCTAACTTTAAAATGTTCTTGCTTGATTCACTGGTTTAAAAGTTGTGTATCTTACTTTCTCTAAGATTCGTCTCCATGGTTATATTATCATTCTATTTCAACAAACACAATGGCCTATGAAGCCAATCAACGTCATTTAAAAAACAATATTAAATGGTATTCAATGCAAGCGCGGGAATAACCACTTATTTACATTAATACATGTATGATACGATGCTTAGTGTGTTGAACCTAATTTTACTGTTTGTTCGTTTTTGTACATTTGTACGTAGTTACATTTCTTTTGAATTGTATTTAAACCAAGGGAATCGGTGAATAGTGCGTCGTATCTCTGTTCTAAATTTTGATCTTTATGTCAAATTTCACGATATAATTTTTATTACTGTCCAAATTAGAATTTCAGATGAAAGTCTGTCAACTACTTACCATTTCGCGAATTCAACTGCCTCGTTTTGTCCATACATCATGTATTCGAACAGACGTTAACACAATTTGTTCTTGCTTTACAAAATGATTACTAAGGTTTACTACAAATTTGTCGAGATCTAAATATGTATATAAATTATTCTAAACGTGTACTCATATATTTGGCATATCTTACAAAAAAGCAACTGTCCTGTTTATCTCATGAGACTTGCCCCACAGTTTCGGCAATGATATTAAAGCTGAACATTGGTTGTAAATAGGCACTGTCGGCCATATTTCTCTTTCATCTCTCCTAGCCCTACAACCATTGTATAAAGAGCAGAGCTCTGAACAATTCAAAGCGAGGTGTCACATGTGTTGGCGTACATCTTGCCTCGCCGTGTTACTCGGTCACGATGAAATAATCAAATTGTACGCACTTATTTAAGCCAGGAAAATACTAACATCAAATAAATTGGTCAATGTATTATTTAAAAACAGAATATGCAAATAGAAAAAAAATCATAATAGTCAAGACCACCAAAGGAATACTACATGTCGGTCACGGGTTAAAGGTGCGCAATCAGGTGTAATTAAATCAAAAGGTTTATATACCAGGTATCTGTGTGATGGTTCCTATTTACGAGCGGTGCTAGTCAACGAACTTTTTTTCCCACCCGTTCTCTAATGTTTTCTCCATCAAAACTAAAATCGCGTCGAATTGGCATATTGTATTCATAAACGTTTTTTATATTAACCAAATATGTCCGATCCAAGGTATCTTTAAGCGCTGCCTGATGAACTCACCCTTTGTACACTTTCTGTCATGACGTTAATTACAGTACCCGCAACGTTATTTTTACAAGATAAACAATAGGGTAGGATTCACGCACGATAGGATAGCATAAACGCACGATAGAACAGTACACACGCACGCTAGAATAGGATTAACGCACGATATAACAGTATACGCGCACGGTAGAATAGGATTGATACACGATAGGAAAGGATAAACGATGTTCATGATAATCGCTTTAAACGATCTTCACGAATAAACTGATTATGACAGAATTTGAGCAAGAACACGTACGAATAAAGATTGACGCGAAATTTCTTTTTAGTAACAATTGTCGAGGCATTGTTTATAGAATGTATAAAAATGACCAGTAAGTTTTTTTTACAAAACTTATGAGCTTAAATAAACAATACATTTTCTGTATTGTTAACATTGTTTTCACTGCCGATCATCTAGCCGATCGCCGCAATATTTCAGCCCGAGATCAAATAACACGGGGAATAGCGGGTTCAATTATAAAAATCTAACTCTTGTTTAAAAAAATCTATCGTAATTACATTTCTTTTCTGTGTAAGAAAAAGATGCATTAAAAACGAATTATATTACATACAAGATAATAAATATTTACGCAGATTCACATTTTGCATACGATTTGTTAACATTGTTTTTATTACCACACACCCTAGCCGATCGCCGAGAACATATCACACAAAAAATAACGGGTTTAATTTATATACAACTCTAGTTTTATTCAAATTTAAATTATATCATAAATACTTTTCTTTATGTAAAACATGTTGCATAAAACACAAATTATATTGCATAAAAGTTAATATTTACGCAAGTATACACTCCGCGTACAATTTAATATATTCGATATACAGGTAACTATGTTACCTTGTTCCTAAGACATTCGATAGTTTACATAAATTTTTAATTATCAATGCTTACAAATATGATTTACATGTAATATTGGTTCAATTTGATCTAAAACATTAAGAAATTAGTATCATAATAGATTGCTGGAATGGATTTTACAATTCTTGTTCAATAAATTTTCGTATACGGCGCACTTATCGACTTGCAACTTTGAAATAAATATCTTGCTTATGGAAAGGCAAGAAACGATTAACACGATAGAGAAAACGGGAAAACTGTTAAAATTGAACGATAAACCTGATAGGATTAACGCACGATAGAATAGGATTAACGAACGTTAGAACAGTATACACGCACGATACGATAGGATTGAAACACGATACGATAGGATAGGATTGTAAAAAATAACGTTGCGGGTACTGTAGCTGACCCCCGTTATTGGTTATTTGCGCATTCAAGACACGAATCGGCTTATTTCATTTATGAAACATTTGTCAAATCTCAATTTCTATGTATACTCTAGATAATTTTCTAATAAATATATTCACTTTTTACGTAATCAGTCAACATTATTTCTTGCAATTATGTACTTTGAAGCAAATTCCCACTGACTTGGATCAGCAAAAGTGTTTCCACCACCTTAGATCCACCAAAAGCGTGTCCACCAACTAACTCACACGTTTACGGTGGCTGCTATATGACATATGCTTGATATACATTTTTCTTATTCGTAGCCACGAAAAAAAATTTGCTCCCAAGAAATAAATTTCGTTTCCATAAAATTAAATCTGTGCCCACGATATAAAATTTGTGACCACTAAAAAAAAGTCGTTCTCATAAAAAAAAAATCGTGGCCACGAAATAGAAGTCGTTATTTCAGTAGTGGTTAAGCATGCATTTCATTACAACCCCTATTGAAATAAAATATTTCAATAGTGGTAGAGATGCATGCCATTTTAATGTCCATTATTCTGCGTGAAACACTTTCGTTCCAGATGACAGGTGCTATGGGAAGTATGGCCATATTCAGCTGAATCAAAGTACATCGTAATTAAATGGCTATTTGTCATCCTTTAAGACATACTTCTTATATTTGAAAATTCCCCTACCAGAAAGGAAAGTGTTACACACAAAAGGAATAATAGACATATAAACTGACATGCATCCAAACCACCATTGAAATACTTTATTTCGACTGTTGTTGTTAGGAAATGCATCCTTAATCACTATTGAAATAATTTTTTTCAACAAACGTTAACATGAAACGCATCCCCAGCAACTATTGAAATAAATCATTTTCAATAGTGTTTGTATTTCAATGGTAGATGCAAAGTGATTCTAATGAAATATATCCTCAACCACAATTGAAATAATTTATCTTCATAGTGATATTTATAGTAATATTCATCTATATATGAAACTGGACAATTATTTTCAAATTGAAACTTATAATAAAATACATCCACAACCTATATGGAAATAATTTGTCCAAACTTTGATGTGTAAAATGAAATTTATTTCCAACTACTATTAAAAAAATATATTTGCTGAATCTTAATAGTAGCTGCAGTGATTCTTATTTCAATAAAGATAATTATAATGAAATGCATTGAAAATGTGTTTATGGTGTTTGTATTTTAATAGTGGCTACAAATAATTTCTTATAATAAACTTCATACCCCACCACTATTTAAGTAATTTATTTTAACAGTCGTCTTAATAAAATTCATCACCAACAACTATTGAAAAAATGTATTTTAGTTGTAATGAAGTTTATCCCAAAACACTATTGGAATAATTTATCTCAATAGTGATATTTATAATAGCATATATCTATAAATAGTTATCTAATATACAGAGGGTTTGAATAAAAGTTCTGAGAATTTACAAGGTGTTCACTCTTGTAAAATAAAATCTACAATTTTCATAGAACACGATTTATCTATAGAAATAGAAAGGTAAAGAATAAATATAAAAATAGTTGTATATGTTTATCTGCGAGAATTGTTTATTTCTGCACATCCGTGAGAATCCGGACATAAGGATACAATCAATTTAATAGTTTCGACTATTAACGTAAAATATGCAGGTCTTTAATACCTTAATTATGCATATGAAATTTTCCGTTTTATGAAAACAATTTTATATGCGTGTTAATTTGCGAGAACTGGTTATTTATTTCTGCACAGCAAGGGACATCGTAACATTATTACATTAATTTTAAAGTTTCGGTTTTTATTACACTGAAATATGCAAGTCTTCAGTACCTAATTGTGTATTTAAAATTGTTTGCCAGATAAAGTGTTTCTTGCATTTGAAAAATGTTTGCATAAATGATATACAACTATTTTCTTCCCAAATGTTTTGCAAACGTGATTGCAAAGTAATATTTATGAAGAAATGTATTCCCAACTACGACTCAGAAAATAATGTTAATAGTAGTTGTACTTCAATAATGTTTGTAAAGTGATTTTTATGATGAAGTTCATCTAACCACTATTGAAATGATTAGTTTAATAGTGGCTGTGTTTTAATAGTGGTTGCAAAGGGATTCGTCCAATAAAAACTATTCCCAATCCCTTCTGAATTAGTTTATTTCAATAGTAGTTTTATTTCAAAAATGGTTGCAACAGAACATTAATTTATTTCGTTTTTTATGTAATATACATCGTAAATGTATTATTCTACATGTATTTCTACTCTATTTAAAAATTGAAATAAAAAAGTGGATATTTCTAGACCAAAAAAAAAGATGTTAACTGACTGCTGTTACCCATCAAACTGTAAATATAAACCAACCTTGTTGCATATTTTCAGACCAGCACTGTGTATCAGTTGGAACTGGATGCTTTCTTGCTGATCCATCTTGTGACAGGTTGGCTTTTTTACATATTTATTTATTTACCGATTTTTTTTTTATTTATTTAACAGAAAAAGGGCCCTTATCGTTTGACGTCACAATTCTCAGAAAACGACGTCAAAGAAGTGTCATTGTAAACGCATTTTTTTTTAAATTTTCTGTTTTCATCTTTTTTCTGCGTCCGTGTTGCGGTTTTGAATAATTAGAGTATGGCCTTGTTTAAATACTGCGATTGATATTTTGTTTAGTCAAATATTACGTGTTGATTTATAGGGACTTGCACACGATTTGACTTAAAATTTTCAAATTTTATTTTTCCATTTTCAATATTTATACTGATAAAGATAGAAGTTTTTAATGCTGTGTTAAAAATTTAAAGTCAAATATCAAGTTATAAGCAAGATACAGAGTTCATAATTCTTTGTTTTGTAAACAAAGCTCGAATATTGTCAATTTTTACATATGTGTTGTATTGGTGTAAGTTTCAATCAAATTATCTTTCTTTTGTTGAAACTAGTATTTACAAAGATACAGAGTTAGTTTAAATTATTTTGTACATGTCATTTTGTCTAAGAAATGGTAAATCTCTACATTACATATTTTGTAAACAACTATAAGACTCGGGCTTTGTTTACATAACAACCAATTCTTACCTTTATATCTCGCTTGTAACTTGACTTTAGCATTCAATATTTTGGTTAATCATTCACAATGCACCAGTAAACCATTTTATACATACAAAATAAATATGAAATATTGATCTCAAATTGTGTCCAAGTCCCTTTAAAGAAACAATATTTAATAAATGAAATATGCACATGTAACGTCAATATATTCTCCTTTTGAACCAGTAATGTCGCACAGTAATGTGGCCGATGCAATGCATAATCACTGTAGACTTTCTATTTTTGGTATTTTTTAAGTTTGAAAGTTTACCTCACAGGAGACAATTCTACACTTTTAAACTAGTCGGTAATGTCCTATTATAGTACTACTGCCAACATACAAAATAAATTCTCGCATAATTCTATTACTAAAGAGTTTGTGATCAAATTTTGAAATTATTAACAAATAAAATTATGGTTTATAAAAATCCCATTACGAAAAAAAAAACGGCACACGTGAACTTACTAAGGTAGCAAGGGACAGTTTCGAATAAAGTACCCGTCAATATTTTTGTAAAATTGAGAGTTGCTGTACTTGAAGGCTTATTAGTGTTGCTAAAATTCATGAAATGATTTTTAATGATTATCATTAGTTAGAGGGGTGTCTGTTGTTGAAATTGATATGCAATATGTAGGCCCCTTATGTTAGGTACATGAGAATCAGAAGTAAAATGCGAAACCTGCGGCTATGACTGTTGTGCTGACTTTACACAGTGAAATTGCAAGTTACAGACGGGAGGTAAAATAACATGATAAGTAGGTGGATGGGACATTGTAAAATATACACTGGTAAGTTTCTGACATGTGATAGTGCAACATGCACGCGGTACGGAAGGTCAACCCTCTGCAGGGAATTAGCTGGGGGAGGTCTAAAAAGCTGAAAAATCATGAAAAATGAGCAAAATATGAAAGAGTCAAAATCTCATATAAACCAGTATGTAGAGAATTTTACAGGTTTTGACTAATAATTTTCTTCAAAAATTGGTGATTGGCCTTATAAAGAGTGAATTAAAGGTATTTGTGCTGAATGGGAACTGAGGAAATTCTAGTTACAGAGTTCCGAAGACATGCATCCCTTGGTTACAATGAATTGTATAAAAAAAACTATCCCCTGCCACCTAAGCGATTGAATAGAAGTGTAGATTCAGCGCGTGGGGTGACTTTTGTATTTTGTAAGTCTATCGTGTTTGACGCACCAAATTAGGTGTGTACGAGTATACTTAAACAAAACAAAAAAACATAATCAAAAGGTAGCTATCAATACCGGAAAAAAACTGTAACCCGCGTTTTGTTATGTGACTATCTTTATAGCCTGCATGTATCACTGAAGTAAGCATTTTATTGTTTATATTTACATCGTTCTCTTATTAAATTAATAAATCATAGTCAAATCTTTTCCCTCAAATCAACTGTCCACATTTTTGAAGCTGTACCTTTTCAGTGAAACAGTCAAAGCCGTTTTTTCACCGGTTATTTGTAAAGAATTAAGGGTTGATTATGTATCAAAAAAGAGAAATGAGTAAAATAGTTTAACACAATATAACTTCCGAGTTTCAAAAGCAGCTATTGATTATAAACTGGCTTCAGAACTATAAAGATACTTAAGTAATATCAGTAAATATGCGATAAAATTTTCGGGAAAAGGTTTATCAAAAAGAAGAAATATTTATCTTTTTGAAAATAAAATCGTGCATGTAATTCTAACAGTGCCCCAAAATTGTGAAAACATAGACATCGAATTTGATAATCTTTTTTAGCTCACCTGAGCTGAAAGCTCAAGTGAGCTATTCTTATTACATTTTTTCTGTCGTCCGTCTGTCTGTCTGTTTGTCTGTCTGTCCGTCTGTCCGTCTTTCCGTCTGCTGTCTGTCTGTAAAACTTTTGACATTTTCAACATCTGCTTAAGAACCACTTGGCCAATTTCAACCAAACTTGGCACAAAGCATTCTTAGTCTAAGGGAATTCAAAGTTGTGAAAATTAAGGACCATGCCTTTTTGCAAAGGGGGATAATTAGGAATTTATAAAAAATTTCGAGAAATTTTCAAAAATCTTCCTCTCACGAACCTTAAGACCAGGAAATTCGAAACTTTGTGGAGGCATCCTCAGGTAGTGTAGATTTAAAGTTGTAAAAATCATGACCCCCAAGGGTAGGGTGGGGCCACACTGGGGGGTCGAAGATTAACAACACTTAGAGTAAATCTTTAAAAATCTTCTCAAAAACTAATCAGCCAGGAAAGCTGAAACTTGTGTGGAAGCATCCTCAGTTATTGTAAATTCAAAGTTATTTAAATCATGACTCCTGGGGTAGGTCGGGGCCACAATAGGGGTTGAAGTTTTATATAGGAGTATATAGAGTAAATCTTTAAAAATCTTCTTCTCAAAAACTAATCAGCCAGGAAATCTGAAACTTGTGTGGAAGCAGCCTCAGGTAGTGTATATTTAAAGTTGTGAAAATCATGACCCCCGGGGGTAGGGTATGGCCACAATGGAGGGGGGGGGTGGTCAAAGTTTAACAAAGGAATATATAGAGGCAATGTTTAAAAATCTTCTTCTCAGAAACTAATCAGCCAGGAAAGCTGAAACTTGTGAGGAAGCATCCTCACGTAGTGTAGATTCAAAGTTGTGAAAATATTGACACCCACGGGAGTAGGGTGGGGCCACAATGGATATGTAGGGGGAGAGGGTGGTCAAGGTTTTACATAGTAATATGTAGAGTAAATCTTTAAAAATCTTCTTCTCAGAAACTAATCAACCAGATGACTCTTTACAATTGTTAAGGGACTTTTTGAGAACTTTTTGAGAACTTCAATGCTCAACATGTGATATGTCTATAAAATCATCCTGTTAGTAAAGGGACTAATGATTATAAACATAAAAAAATCCAGGGGGATGGATTTTATTCATACAGGATCTATATGTATTATTGAACATTGTCCAGATAGTTTGTATTATGACTCCATTAAGCTGATTTTATCATACCTATTGTTCCTCAGGTGAGCGATGCGGCCCATGGGCATCTTATCTATGTTTGTTACATATTTGCTTATTTGCTTCTCGGCAGCTTAAATGACTTTGATGAATTGAAAGATTGGGAAGAAGTTTGATATTTTGTTTTCTTTTAATAACTTTTATCTATTTATTTTATTTTCGGGGGGGGGGGGGTGTGCATGTGGATTCATCAGGAGCGTATCTGGATATTCAAAATGTTTGGTTTTCTTTTGTTAAAATTTTAAGAAAACTAGAATTGTAGAAACTTATTAATTAATTCTACATCAAACAATTAAAGACGATCAAAGGAAGTATAGAAGAAAAATAGATAATGCAAAACAAAATTTAACGGTCGTGACGTCGTGACGTTTTCGACCAGCTACGTCAAAGTCGTGTCAACATGTCTTACTAAATTTTCTTAAAATGCTTAAACTACACAATATCATGGAAATAATTGTATATTTGTATTCAGAAACAGTTGACTAATCGGAATAAAAAAAGCGAGTTTAGTTTGTGAAATGTTGACCTTTTCGGGCTCTTTCCTCGTGATATATATATATATATATATATATATATATATATATATATATATATATATATATGACTGTGATATAAGATATATATATACAAGACGGTTATATATATATATATATATATATATATATATATATATATATACATATATATATATATAGAAAAATGTTTTCAGTAGACGATAACACAATAATCCATTTCTTTCAAATTTAATCCAGAGCGCTTTCGCCTGATCGGCTCTTCAGTGGATTTCAAATTATAACAGAAATAACAAACGTTGACGTCGTTATTATGACGTCATAAAGTAGACAACGTCATGAACAGTGTAAACAATATTTGGAGATGGCGGCAAATATTTTTTTACAAACACATGTAAACATAATAAAATATGTACAAATGATATTGTTTTAAAATAAGAGGTTATTGAAATGAAAGCTAAATAAAGTCAATGCAGAATAAATAATGGAATTATCGATTAAGTTTAGGTTTAAATTTTTTTATGAAATATTGTTCTTTTGCAAGTCGCAGCTGATCACTTTCCTCGCGGACTTTGTAAAATGGAAAAATTTCAAACCGGCCTCTCCCGCACATATCAAAATGTTCACTACACGGAGTGTTACGAACAGAAGGATCCCTTATCTGCTGCTTATGTACCCTCACACGGTCGGCTAGTTTGGTCCCTGTTTGGCCAATGTGATTTTCTCCGCATCCATTACAGGTCATGCAATAAATGATGTTTTTAGATTTGCAGTTCATATTAGAATTGACTTTGAAAACTGTACCGTTTTTAAATGAAATTGTTTGTCCTGTCTGAATATAGGCGCAAGTCCCACATCGAGAATCCTCGCATTTTGAAACCCGAAAAATTTCTTTAGTCGAAGTAAATTTGGCTCTTGTAAGAAGTTTTTTAAGGTTAGGGGGTTGTCGTCTGCTGTAGATAAGATTTTTTTCCCTTATAATATCCTTTAGAATTTTTGACTGATGTAAAATCGGTAAACAATGCCTCGTGGTATCGAAAATATTATGATTTCTAGGATTGTAGGTTACGACAAACGGGATCTCTGTGGAACTGTTTCCGGGTGTTTTCTCCCTGTTGAATTTTCGTAGTTCAGAAATAGGTACTTGTTTTGCATTTCGTATGGCTTCAGCCACAAGACCGTCGGGGTATTTTTGTCTACAAAGAAATGTTTTGAGTTCCTCCAATCTTTTGTTCCTTCTTTCTTCATTTGAAACTATTGTGCATATCCTTCTGGCCATATTAAATGGAATGTTGCGTTTCGTATGAGCAGGATGACATGAATTAAAAAGAAGGTACTGGTGACTGTCTGTTTTCTTGTAAAATAAATCGGTAGAAATATTGGTATTTTCCTTAATTATTAATACGTCCAAGAAGGGGAGCTCTTTCTCATTGGTTTCGATCGTGAATTGAATGTTTTCATGCAGATCATTGAGTAACTTGTGAAAATTTAATAAATCGTCGCGTGATCTGTTCCAAAAAATAAAACAGTCGTCCAGGTAACGCTTCCATTGATTTTTTATGTAATTTGCAAAATCATCTCCAAATATTTCATGGGTTTCAGCATACATTTTTTCCTCAAGAAAGCCTAATACCAAGGTTGCATATGTTGGTGCAACTTTAGTGCCCATTGCCGTTCCTTTGATTTGTAAATAGTATTTATCGTCAAAAAAGAAATGATTGTTTTCAAGAATGAGTTGTAATCCTTCCAATATAAACTCTTTTGGAAATCTTTGGTCAATTTGGTGACCTTGCTTGTCCATCCAGAAAGAAATTGCTTCTAGCCCTAAGTTATGCGGAATGTTCGTATAGAGACTAGTGACATCAAAGCTTACTAAAGTGGTGTTGTTTTCCACGGTTTTTGGTAAATGATTTAGAAAGTCCATATCGTCTCGGATAAAACTGGGTATTGTATTACATAGTGGTTTTAGAATGATATCAATCAGGTTACTTAGTCTTTGTGTAGGGCAAGAGGGACCGGCAACTATTGGTCTGAGTTTTAAGTCTCCAGGTTGTGGTAATTTGATATAACTCGAATTTATTTTTTCCATCCCTTCTTTTAGTTCCTTTGATTTGTGAATTTTAGGAAGTCCATAAAAATTACTATTCTTTGTTTCAAAGTTGACCAGATAATCCATTTCTTTTTCAGTCAAGTGATTTTCAAATTTTTTAGTGAATCGTTTAATTTTGTTCATGGTTTTACTGACTTCACACTCCTCAATTTCTCTATAGAAATGACCATCGTTGAGTTGTTCGAGGACTAATTTTTTGTAGTGTTCTTTATCCAGTATCACAATGGTTCCTCCTTTATCCGCTTGTTTAATTATAATGGAATCGTCTTCTATAAGACTTTGAATTGCATTACGTTCTTGACTGCAAATATTGTTTTTTACTGGAACGTTGCTTTCATTAGTATGCGCTGCACTTTTAAGACAATGTATATATTCCTCTTAGTGTTTATCCCTATTTGGATTAGGCTTAAACTTACTTCTGTTTTTCACTAGAGATACATCCGTGCTATCAGAGTCCTGAAAAAATTCCCTCAGTCTTAGTTTACGGCAGAATTCTTCAGTGTCTTTGATAAGATCTGTGGTATTTCTTTGCGGCGTTGGCGTAAACTTAAGTCCCTTTTCTAGAAGTTTAATTTCAATTTCAGTAAGATCCCTTGATGAAATATTGATGATGTGGGGATCTATGTCCGTGTCTTCACTTTGACTTAATGCCACCTGTGATTGTGTGTTTTGTGACGACCTTTGTGATACGGTCCTTTCCACAAAAAATGATTGGGGTTGGTATTTTGTTGATGGTTTTATATAAGGATATTATAAGGGAAAAAAATCTTATCTACAGCAGACGACAACCCCCTAACCTTAAAAAACTTCTTACAAGAGCCAAATTTACTTCGACTAAAGAAATTTTTCGGGTTTCAAAATGCGAGGATTCTCGATGTGGGACTTGCGCCTATATTCAGACAGGACAAACAATTTCATTTAAAAACGGTACAGTTTTCAAAGTCAATTCTAATATGAACTGCAAATCTAAAAACATCATTTATTGCATGACCTGTAATGGATGCGGAGAAAATTACATTGGCCAAACAGGGACCAAACTAGCCGACCGTGTGAGGGTACATAAGCAGCAGATAAGGGATCCTTCTGTTCGTAACACTCCGTGTAGTGAACATTTTGATATGTGCGGGAGAGGCCGGTTTGAAATTTTTCCATTTTACAAAGTCCGCGAGGAAAGTGATCAGCTGCGACTTGCAAAAGAACAATATTTCATAAAAAAATTTAAACCTAAACTTAATCGATAATTCCATTATTTATTCTGCATTGACTTTATTTAGCTTTCATTTCAATAACCTCTTATTTTAAAACAATATCATTTGTACATATTTTATTATGTTTACATGTGTTTGTAAAAAAATATTTGCCGCCATCTCCAAATATTGTTTACACTGTTCATGACGTTGTCTACTTTATGACGTCATAATAACGACGTCAACGTTTGTTATTTCTGTTATAATTTGAAATCCACTGAAGAGCCGATCAGGCGAAAGCGCTCTGGATTAAATTTGAAAGAAATGGATTATTGTGTTATCGTCTACTGAAAACATTTTTCTATATCGTTACCTATACCAAGGACTTATTCGTTTTTATATATATATATATATATATATATGTATATATATATATATATATATATATATATATATATATATATATATATATATATATATATATATATATATATATATATATATATATATATATATAAAACCGTCTTGTTCTAATGAAAAGACGAAACAACAAAAAGGTGTTTGTGGTAGCAGTGTTGTTGTCAAAAAGTAAAAAAAGTGTGGTACGTAATTTTTTTCACCAAGGTTCTAGTATATTTTTCAGAACGGAGTCGATGTAGGCAGTGTGTTTTAAATGCACTCATCAGTATTTTGTAAAAGTATCTCAATTTTAAGGAATTTCTGGATTGGACTTCAGGAGATATAGATTTCATTTCAAAAATGGAGATGGGCTGTATCAGCACGTTTGTCTGAATGCCACTTATGTTTATTTAAATCTCTGTGGGCCAAATTGTTTTGGTTTTAAAAACGCATTGCTACGATGCTGGGTCTCGTCCACATTTTCGGGTAATATAAGTGAATCATTTGTGGAAAATGGTCCTTTTCTGTCACTAGAGTCGACTATATCTATGTGTTTTATCAATAGTCTCGAACAGGTATCTTTGTTTATAAACAAACGTTCTTAGCCAGCTAGAAAATTTCTAATTTTTGGACAAATGTCAAAGCATAATTCTTTGAAATTCTTTTCATTCTTTTGACCATTATTTAAGCAGGGCCCTTTAAGAAGGTGGCCATCTCAATGTTTTCCAGTTATTAATGTACATTGTACAACTACAAACATACTACTGATATTAAATGTGTGCAAGTTCAACTCCCATAAGTTCTGTCAGTACTTTGATTGTAAATTAATCCCTTGAGGGGGTTTTTGACATATTTATGTCTGTTTATTTTAAAATGAACCGTAATTGGTAAACCATTAATAAATTATCGAGAAAGTGATTATGTATTTGTATAGTAAGTCCCTTTAACCTTATAAAACATGATGACCCTAGACAGACGAAAGTCTTGTAGTTTTAAGCACGTGTCAATTACTGTCGATCAAAGTCCAAGTGGTACAAATAAATGATATAAGATTATTCCGGTTTGTACGACCCTTAGATTTCCGAAAATTCATAATTACGTTAATTCGGTATATGAAAGGGATTTTTGTATATTTCAACTATTGCAATCAACGTTATTTCTTATTTCCAAACGTTAAAATAGGTAAATCTTAAGTTATTCACACATGTGTTTTCAGCTCTACTGTCTCTTTAAATGAACAGACACAAATAGGTAAAATAACCCCTCAAGGGGCCTCACCAAAAAACTACATATAAATATAGGTTGTAGCAACATCTGTTATAAAAAAAAATATAAAATGCATGCCGACAAAAAATTTTTCTGGTTAAATTAAAAATTTGAGTTGCTATTACCTAAAGGAACCTGTTCAAGAGAATCTTCGCGAACTCAGCATGTGTTTTGTTTAATAGTATAAATAGTATAAAAGGTGGAAACCCGTAACACGTTGCAATGTAGATATATATGGGTTATACGTATTTTTTTAAAGAAATAATGAGATTAATTTCAATGAGTACTTTGTAATGTTTTGAAAGTTTATACATTGATGAGTAGTGAAGAAAAAAAAAGAGACAATCGGGAAAAAATGTTTCAAGTCGGTTGTTTTAAGATGCGCCGTATTGTTTCTTTAATACTTATATTGAACATTGTCTTACTTGCAATGTGCTGGCGTTTTTTGATGCTTTGCATTTAATTGATATGTTTATTGTTTTGTGAAAATCTTGGGGAAGTGTTGTTCTGTTTCGTTTATAAAAAAGAGAAGTTTAGTAACCATGTGATACATGTAATGCACATAAGTCGTACAACCAGTTTTTATTGTATTGGCATCTTCAGAAAAAAATATCATGTTATTATTTGAATAACAACAAAGATTAGATATTCCGATTTTTATTCTATGTTACAATTTTAATAAAAAAATCGAAATAATAATTTTTAATAGAAAACCTAAGAGTGTCTATATATGATGATTCTATTACAATACAAGTTTGATAATATATCTAAAATTTACAAACTACAGCTCACAATAAATCTATGATGAAATTTACAAAGACAATGGATAACATAAGATCCTAATTTGGCATTAAATTCTAACATCTCTTTAAACAGCATAGCATCGGATTTCACAAGAGGAGTAACGATTGCTACGACATTCAGCAAAGAACTAGATGAAACCACAGATCTCTCGGACGGAACTTACGGTGTTTGGATTGTCATAATATTTGGATTTATAATGATATGCATAGCCATTTGCATAATCTGCATCATCTTACGTAAAAACAAATGCAAGTCTAACATTTCTGTATCATATGTTTCTGTATATATATATATATATATATATATATATATATATATATATATATATATATATATATATATATATATATATATATATATATATATATATATATATTTCTAGTGTCTCTGCCTGTGATAACACTACGTATCGATTTTGTACTATATAACTCATAAAGCCAAATTGATGCGCCGGCGGTGTTTGCTTATTTACATTTAAATATTTAATCGTACGATGGTTTAAAATCATATAAATATAAGTAATAAGGAATCATTCTTTGAATATTATGAGTTGATAATTTCGGTCAGGGTGAGATCAAATCTATCACAAAGCCCTTCGGACTTTACTGCATTTGATCACGCCCCGACCAAAATTATCACTTCATAATACTCAATGATTTTCTTATTCCTTATATATATATATATATATATATATATATATATATATATATATATATATATATATATATATATATATATATATATATATATAAAGATTCAAAAGAGTGAAAGAAGTAGCAGGTAGTTGATTATGAATATTGATGGATTAGATATACATAAAGCAGAAGAAAACTCACTCTATTGAAGTTCTTTCTCCGCCATAGCCTGGGCTTGAGCACACACTTCTTGAACCAAATACCCTAACTTTAAACTGCCAGCGTGCTAACCACTTGGCCATCTTGCAAGCCAAATATCGGAACGGTACATAGCGTTCTAGCCGCCCACTACACAGTTATTAAAGATATAGGTGGAATGCAGTTGAGCCACGATTTTAGAGTTTTGTCATGTTGTAAATTTACCGGGTGGCAGTAAATACTAAATTTACAACATGACAGTTTTTCTTGCTCCACATCCGCTCCGGCAGGGGCTGGAACTCACGACTTTAGGAACCCACTTTCATAGCAGTGAGCGGTCCCCGCTGTAACCCCTCGCCTATCTACGCAAGACCAAAAATCTTGCTTTTGATGACGATAGGAACCTATAGCGCTGACCGCGCACTACATGGTCGTTTGAGATAGAGGTGGAATACAGTTAAAGGGGAAGGAAAGTCAAAAACAAAATTTAGTTATTTTAATAAAGTGGTGTAAATTATCACATGTGGTCATGCTGTTGAAAATAAAATACGTAATTAAGCTTTAATGAACGTTTGAACTTGAAGAAATTATATTTACTGGAAGCTGACATGATGTAGAACTCTTTTGTATTAAAAACCAAACAAATTTTTTTTTTTTGACGTCACACCATCTATTCCGGTTCGGTTTACATATACAAATGAATGTACACAGTGCTCTGAATATAATTAACGCTGGTTTATGCCTTTCTGTTACTCAAATAATCGACTAAACAAAATTGATAATGTTTGAGTTCACACGTCAATCTAAAGAATAAATACATGTATCACTGTATGCATAAATATATGCATTTTTATAAGTAAATGAAAGCTGTTAATCTGCTATCATTCAAAGTTGAAAACGACCTCGATTTAATTTTTTATTCCAAATCAAGTTCTTCGCTAACTGAATAAATGTTATAATTGTAATCGGGATGTTTAAAATTCATTTTGTAAAGTCGGAATCGCCATGTCTAAATAACGACGGCAGACATTTTCTATGATACTTGGCATCTGTTGACAACTTCCGCATTAACGCGGAGATTTCTCCAACACTAACAGGGTCTCCGCTTTTAGATTTCAACGAACATGCTCCATTTGACGTTAGTTTGTAGCTTGCAAAGGTAAAAGAACGGTCTCAAATCAATATTGTTTCAAATTTTCCAGAACTCGTCATTCAGAGCGAATATCATGATTTACTATTACTGATGCTATGTTGATAAGACAAACCGGAATAGATGGTGTGACGTCATAGATTAAAGTTCAATGGCAGTCCCCATGGCGGCGGGAAATTTAAATTAAGCGATCGATTTTCTTGATTTATTCATTGTTCCGGGGTTTTTAATGAAGATAAATACGATTTACAATTATAGTAGATGATAAATAATTGATTTATTGTACAACATATTTTTAGTTTCCTTCCCCTTTAAACGCCATTTTTGAGGACCGGCCTAGATGGCTGAGTGGTTATAGTGCTAGAAGAGTGGGTTCCATAAGTCGTGTGTTCATTACATTTATTTTGTGTCCTGTAAAACAGAAGTTATTATCAATAAAACTTATTTATGTTTTTTAACTTTATTTACAGCTTCTAATCCGCAGTCAAAAAAATTTGTTCGAAGCACAGGAAGAAGTTATGATATTGAGAATAGCTATATGCTACGTTTGATATCAGAAACAGAATGGGATAACGGAAACTCTTGTCTAGGTTGGTAATTATTTCCGTTAAATATCCTTATATATAAGAATCTTACTTGTAAATGTACTTAATATAAATATAGCCAGAGCAAAGCTTGTTGCAAAAGCAACGAGTTGATCACTCATTAAATATTTAAAAAAATAAAGTTAAAGATTTTGCTCGAAACAGATTAGTGAAATCAATAACTAGTGTGAGTCTAAGAAATCTATATTTATAAAGTAAGGCATTCTGCAAATAAACTACAAAATTCCTGCACCAGAGAACTTGCTTACACCTTTGGTATTTCAACACATGTGTAATGATATCAATAAGGTTTAACTGACTTTTAACTCATACGTTATTATTGTAAAACTAATCAAAAACCTACTTTCATTTTCGATAAACAAGCCCGAAATAGCAAAAAATGAGAGTAATGTGGTCGACACGGTTTGGCGGATCCAAGTCAGGGATAGTCTTGATCAAATTATATACTTTCAATGTAACAATTTTAGATGATTACGTAAAAAGTAAATATATTTTACTGTGGGTCTTTTTACAAAATACATAAAAGGTAAGATTTGACAAATTTTTAATAAATAGAATGAGTCCACTCGTGTCTTTAGTGGGCAATTTTAGTTTTGATACTCATTCGCTTGCATAGCACGACCTCTGGTGAGAGAATGAGATAAAACTTTCCAGAGCGGGGTAAAACGCGGATTGACTAATTAACAAAAAGTGTAGGACGAGTATACAATGGATCGGACTACGATATATGTAATACGTTATTAAATAAAGTAGAGCAATTATTGCGACTTTAGTATTAATGGAAAGAACTTTCTAAAGCGGGGTGCCAGAAACGGGTTGATTAATTGACATCATGGCGGAAATTGTTGAGGCAGTTAACCATTAGGCTGATACTTTGAATCTGACAACTTTGTTCAAAACGATTATTTGCATGCAAATGAAGAATAATGAATAACTTAGCGTGTTTTAATTTCATTTTCATACCACGACAGATTGGTTGTAAAACTTAGACATTAATTGTAAACAATAATGAACAGATTATTGTATTCTACGTCTATTTGGATAAATGATATATGCATAAAACGGTGGAGTTTAACGAGGATGCCCCCTTCCCCCCTCCAGATTGCTTTTATCTAAAATTCCTTTTTGGGACAGTTATAGAAATTATAGTTAAAATCGAAGGATTTTAAAGAACAAAATTCAAAATTTAGAGAGAGAAACTACTAAAAACCACATGGTTTGGAATAAATGTATTTAAAATGCAGTTTGTTTTTTATTTAAATTTTAAATAATTAAATACAAAAAAAATCGGACAAAGTATATACAAAAATGAAAAAAATATGATTCAACATATTAAGCATCATATCATGATAATGTATAAAGTGTTGATATTCCTGCGCATGCGTGTGTTACCATCTAGTGTATATAAAAACTAGTGGACCACTTGTTCTCGATCGATAAGTGGTCTTTTCACCGCAATATTTTTTTATTGAATTGCTATATTAATCAATAAGGTATACGAAAAATTTATATACCTGTGAGACATGTTGTACTAGAAAATGTAAGAACTACAAAGCCATTCATGATTTTTTAGGAATTTTTTTACTGTTATATAAGCCATTGCTTTTCGAATGCCCCGTTGTTTATCGAAAATATCTTTTGAATTAGTTTTCAGAATTTTTTTCCCCGCCCACTGTGAATAAAACTAATGTTACTTGGCTCCGATTTCACAGCAAAAATTAAGTTTTTACCTAAGTTTAATCTCAAATCCTGAGAATTTACTCGGCTGAGATTTTTCTCAAATTGCTTTTCACAAATCAGACTTAGTCAGTTCTCAGCTGCATTGAATTTTTTACTTAGCTGAGTCAAGAATTTTCATTGTCACAAGTGGCCCCTTATAACTTCTCCTGTTGTATATATATATATATATATATATATATATATATATATATATATATATATATATATATATATATATATATATATATATATTCATGATGAAAACAATCGTCTGCTAATGTTTTCAACAGTAGACAATCGGATTAAATTAAAAAAGTCATAAAATTTTAATCAGTCATGAAATGCACACTTTGTTATGCTAAGTATAGATGACATACCTTAAAATCATTAGAAAGTAGAATCACTGCACAATTATTCCATTTAAAACAATTAAATGAATTAGTTCCCTTTGTTTACATTTTTTCAAGGGAAATAACTCCGCCAAATTCATTTTTTTTATGGAAATAATATTTATCAAACCTGCATGAAATATTGCATATACATTGTACGCTAATTATTGAGTGGAATAGATCTAAGAAATGAACATTACAGACAATATAATACTTTATTAATAATGTTCATGACATATTCATATTTGAGATTTGACTAAAGTCTGCTATGGAGGTAACTTAAGTTTTCTTTCTCTAATTGAGTAAACAACACGACTTAGATTTTTTGTGAAATGCAGAGATTTGAGTTTTCTCAAGTTTGGGTAAAAATCTCGAATATTTGAGAAAAAATCGGACTTAAGTTTTTTGTAAAATCGGAGCCTGGTGTACAATTGTTGATGTAATATTCACACTAAATAACCAATTATTTTCGAAATTGAAAGTAAGTTTCAATGTCTAATCAATCATAAAAAAGTAGTGTTAAAGCTAATAAGAATTCATACGCATTATATATCTTTTATTTGACTACCGTCATATTAGTTGTCGAATTCTATTATTACACTCATCACTTCCCACCCACTATACCAGGTTGATAGTGCATTTAATGCTTCACACCATTCAATTATTTTATTCATCCGAATACGTTTCATTGGACGGAAAGATTCGAAGATTTAATCAAAAATAAGATAACAACCACTGTGCTGGTAAAGATACCCAATTTACGGCGAAACAATATAGACTGAAATCCAGGCACACATTCTCAGAAACTAAGCATATGAATAGCATCTGAATAAAAACAAATACATACACATATATAAAAAGTACAAGCACATTACTATCATAGCTCATGTAATCGTTACAATATATCAAAAAGTGAATTAAAGAGGATAACCATAGCTATATATAAGTTCTTGTGAAAATACTCCACAAGATATACTTATTTAAAATTACTCATAGAAGTAGAATTTCGAATAGTTTGTAAAACTTTGTTTAAAAAAATGCCGATGAGTAACAATGTTTACGTCTGTCATTTTCTGTTTTGGAACATGGTTAATATAGGAAAAAATTTGACCTGGTTTGACGACAATAACCTTCTCTTGTATAGTGAAACACACTAAGGTAATCAGGCATTTGGTTGTGTGAAACCTTGTACATAAAGATCACTTGTCTAAACATAAAATAATCCTTAATTGGCATCCATGATAAACAAGAAAATAATAATTAAAAAAAAAACTAGTAGGAGCTAAAAAATTCGTAGATTGGTTCTTTACATTTCAACATACAGTACAACAATAAGTGAAATGTAGAAACACAATGCCATGAAAAACCTTCATTACTGCATTCGGTGGCATAAAATAGCTCATCCTCCTTAGCACAGCAAGTTTTTCAAAATTGTCTTTCGATGTGATCATCCCAAGATAAAGAATTCTCTATATAAACCCCCAGTAACTTAGCCTATTTCACATATTTCATTTGAACACCAATAACATTTATATTCAGATTTCGACATTTTTGCAATCATTTAGATGTGCCAATATGCATACATATCGTCTTTTGAAGATTATACTAAGTTTATTTTTAGTCGTCCATTCAATACCTAGTTTGAGATCTTCTTGAATTTTTTTCTATGACATCTTCAGATTTGTCACACACGTCTTACGTGTCGTCTGCATACATTGTAACCGAAGCGTGTCTTTGAACTATGATTTAATTCTATTTTTTTTATTCCAAACGAATTTATCATATCATGAATATCAAGAACTATGGTTTAAAACCATAGTTTTGGATGTTCATGACATGATAAATTCATTCAAATTCAAAGGCTATAAAAATATATAAAGCATAATATTACTTGACTGTTTAATATACGTTATTATATTATAATAATAGGATACTGCTGATTAAATATGGATCATGCATTCACTCGTTGGTTCCATAATCTTTGATAACTTACTTGTTTCTTTAATTGAAATAAATACATAACGACATAACTACTATATATATATATATATATATATATATATATATATATATATATATATATATAAAGCACAGAGAAATTCACCTTTTTGGAGCTACACCTTCGCCCCGGCCGGGGCTTGAACTCACGACCTCTGGAACCCATTCTCCTAGCAGTGAGTGGCCACCGCGCTAACCACTGGGCCATCTAGGCAAGACAAAAATCTTGCTTTCGATGACGAAGGGAAACTAGCGCGCTGGTCGCTCACTACACGGTCGTTTGAGATACAGGTGGAATGCAGTTAAACGACAATTTGAGAGGATCGGGACGATACACATTGCATAGATATATACATATAATAAGCACAAACATTGCAATAACTCTCAAATTGACATATACCTGCCCATAGTGAATGATAAAGATATACATAAAGCACAGAGAAATTTACCTTTTTGGAGCTATATATATATATATTCATGAATATAGTTTTCTTATCCCGAACACAAACTTAAATTCAACTTAAATTAAAACATAAATGAATACATAAAGAGTTATGAAAGTGTCTTTGATGCTACTGTCTTATGAGGTTTTTCTCCAGGAGGCTCCATTCAAAGTATATTATCGTTATCTATATCAGTAATATAACAAGACATAGGTAAGTTAATGTTAGATTTAAAAAAAAAAGTCAATACTTAATTTTAAAATATCTTTTCATCCAGCTGAAGGTACGACCAAAGATAAAAAACGGACTGACGTGGATTATGAAGTTAAACTTGGTAATATATTTAGTATACGCATTCATGTGTTGCAATAAATTAAAAATAGCAAAATCAAAGGGGAAACTGTCCAGGATTCTGTTTAAAACGAAAAACATTTATATTTTAGAAAAAAAAGTCGGACAGAAATCTCACTTTTTTCTAAATGTATGAATTACTTTTAAATGATATGGCCAAATACGAAAATTACATTATTACTTCATTAATTATTTACTTAATGTATGTTGTTAAGTCATTTTAAAACTGTTAATGCAATATTTTATTTAAATATTCCTCTTTTTTTTCAGGTAATGTTCCGGCCAAAGAACAAGAACAAGAAAGGGTTGCGCTGAAAAATGCAGATGGAGCTGGTAATTGATAAAACAAACGAGTTAATTTTGTTAAATCAAAATATCACACCGCTATATAGACGCACACTTTCATAATAATTAATTCAAATGATGAGTCTATTAATTCGGTTAACTTCATTAAAATTAAACAGCTACATAAACTGTCATATCAATATCTGATTGTCCAATAATAGAAAAAAAAAGTTTAAAAATTAAATAAAGTATGAAAGTGCTGAAACACGATTACCTCTGAAAGCCCGTGACTTTCCATGTCAACCACTGTGCTTTTCCTGTCATTCCCTGTACGCCATGCGATCTCCTGTCAGCCCCTGTGCATAGTCCATGTGTGCCACTTTCAGCGCTAGTCACACCCTGTACGACCCTGTTACCAACTGTAAGCCGCTGTTATTTACTGATTTGAACATATTTTTATTGTACAAAAATTACAACAGGGATTGGACACAAGTTCAAAAACTTAGATCGCCCTCTCCCAATACAAGTATATAATACAGTAAAAAATAATGTATACACAACATGTAAGGTCAACAGATCATTCGACAGTTATATATAACTGTTCAATGGTGTATAAACATCAAGTTGAACTAAATATGTTTGTACCTTTGATATAACGATAAACTAGAGAAAATAAATGTTTGTTTGTTATTTACTGTGCATGCCCCTAGCTGATATCCCCTGCACGGTCTTTAACTGCTCGCTAAAGTAGATAAATAGTTTTAAATTATATTTCCGGAATTTTGAAATATAATATTTATTTAGCAGTATGTGATACTTACGGGAATGGAAAGCAAAAAAGGTATTCATGATTAAGACAATGCTTTTTTTTTTAATTTCATAGAGGACACTATTATTACAAACGTGAATAATTCTTACTCCACATTGACAGATATCAAGATATACCCGTATACCGATAAACCGCTTATTACATGTATTTAAACAAATGACCGCATTTTGTAATTTGTAAAAAAAAAATAAGTAGAGGACGAGTTGGTGAAATCAGCCATGTTCTCTGCTATGTAACCTGCATGAGTCGAAGCGCATAGCACGTGCAGATAATCACAAACCGATCAACATGATCACCTATATTTTGACTGTTTTGCCTGGTATAATAATGCATACAATAACATAGTCTCAAACACCACATTGCATTAGTATTTAGTATAACCATAATTCTTCTCGTAGGTCGTTTGTGTATATACAAGTGCTCGTGTGTCTGTCACCTCTTTGTTCCCAATCCCGCTAGCGTGCCCTGCAAATTGTAAAGAAGGGCCGGCAAATTAGCTATTACATAATCATTGACTGACCATTGCAATCTTAGGACGTGTGTGTATATATACATTTACTTATATGTCTATCATCTCTTTTTTCCTACTTCTCTACCTTGCACTGCATTTGTCAAGAGGTTCTGTGTACTTTAGCTATTATTTAACCATCGACCGAGTGAAAAAAGGTGTCAACACCCTCTCTTTTGAAAACTGTAACTTCAATCAATCAGATGTTAATCATTTGTTTTAAAGTTCTTTGATCAATTATCTGGTGTAAAATAAAACATTGATGGGTTACATATTAATTTGACTGCTCTAAGTTAATCTAAATAATTATATAGAATGTGTTATGAAAGTTATTTAGGATTGCATGTTAACTTATTAGGAAATAAATTTCCGGGTAGATATCTGTAACTTTTAATTTAAAATCAATGCTGACTCTCTCTCTCTCTCTCTCTCTCTCTCTCTCTCTCTCTCTCTCTGTATAGAAAACACTAGTACTACATTTACACGTTTACACGTAATTTGTGTATGTTTTAACTAGAGCCGCGAAATGTTAAAGAATTGGTTATGAAATTAGGATTGCATGTTTACTTATTAGGAAATAAATGCCCGGGTAAACTATTCGTAAACTATTTGCAAATTTATTTTCAAAATATCGATGTAAAACTCTCACCCTCTTTCTTCTCTCTCTCTCTCTCTCTCTCTCTCTCTCTCTCTCTCTCTCTCTCTCTCTCTCTCTCTCTCTCTCATGAAATATTATTGTCTTTATGTTGTCGGTATCTATATAACCTCTTATGGTATATAGAAAATTACTCGGGTTACATTTACATGTATGATCTGACGGAATTCTGGAAATGAAATAAAATGGAAATAAAAACTAGCTTTTTGAAAATCCTGAAATTGATTCTGAGAATATCCATCAGTTAAAATTCAAAAAACGGGACCAATAAGCCGCTTGGTTGATAAAAGAAAAAAAACTGCTCTATCGTAACATGCCAGCTTATTCGTGTACATTCTACATTCAGACTGATTTACTGGTTTTAGTGTGTACCTTGTTGTTTTGATACACGCAATTACGTGCTAAACACCATGTGCCACGCTTCATCTTTGTTTGGTTTGTGTTGTAATGTTTATTACCAATAACATTTGATTCATAGATTAATGATAAGATATATACATGAGTAAATCGTTCAAACATATAATTATGTAATTAATCTTTCAAAGGAAATAATTCACTATATATTGTAATTTTTAACCATAAGAGAGTAGCTGTGTTTCCCAACGCTAACGGACTACATGCCCTGATGGCTTTCACAGCCATCGAAAATAATACCGCCCTCACCTTAGATTTACCGCCCGGTAAATCTCAAGCCTTTAGTTGTTAGAAAGATCATTAAAGTATCAATGAATTATTCACTAAAACGTATGATTTCTAAAATTACGATAGCAGTGTGTCTGGAGAGTTGGCGCTGTTGAATGCAAAAATTGATTTGTAACTCAAAATATAACACATGTTATTTTAGTACTGAAATTCAGAAAAAAGTATTGAAAATGAAATTAAAAAAAACAGGCTGTGAAAAGCCGTACAGAGGATGTCAGGGATATGCGCAGGGAAATACAGTGGCTAACAGGGGATGGTAGGAGCGTACATGGGGAAAGGGGTTTTTACAGTAGCACACAGGGGATGTGTACATGGGCTGGCAGGGGATTACATGGTACAGGGGAAGTGCACAGGGGCTAACAGGTGGTGCACAGGTTGATGACAGGGAAAACTTTGGGGATGACAGGGAAAGAGAGGGTATTTTCATACGGACAGGGTTTTTTAGAGTCAGTTATGAAAACGTATGTCTCCTATCCTCTATGGATGTTATTCATCATATTTGGTGATACTAGTCTTACTAATTACAATCCAGATAAAAAAGTTCAAATGTTAAAGCACAATGCACGACGACGGACGGAAACGGGCAGCAATAAATAACAGAATCATCAAGCTTTCTTGGTGATTCATAAGGGCTACAAAGGTACAGCAACCACTGCAGAAAAAAATTACACTCTAACGCAGTTTTTGAGTTTATGAGTTTTTGCAAAGCTCGCTACCTTCATATTCGCATGAATTACATAAAAACATGCCATTTGTTAAACATTCACTAAACTCTAAAACGTAAAAAGCAAATACCTATGATACGGTTTTACTTTTTGAGGTAAGCTAAAGTTAAAATATCAATGCAATATTCATTTTTTATTTTATTAGAAGATGTTATGGCAAGAAACAAAGAGCAGATATACCTGAAAAATAAAAATAAATTAGGTAAGCAAACACCACATTTATGTAAGTTTTCTTCGAATTAAAATCAAAATAGCATAATCAAACGATAACAAGTTCAATATTCCGGTATGACGAGCTAAACGATTATTTTTCTTCTTTTTTTGAAAAAGAAGAATTTGTTTTCCACATTAAAAATGTCAATGCATCGTTCAAATGTTGATAAAAACTTATTCAGTTTTCATACTCTTTTCATTCCAGATATTTTTATAGAGAAAGATGGACAAAGTACTAATTTTGAAAATGTAGATGAACTTGGTGAGTGACACAATGCACGCGTATCGTATTGTATTGAATCAAAATCGAAAAAAGATGCAAAAACCAGAGGACAACATTTTCAAAGTGTCAATTTTAAAGATTTCTAACTTTGGATTATTTGCTATGGACCATTTCAGAGCCTTTGTCCGAAAACGAATGCCCCTAAAAAGATTTAAAATGGGGAATAACTCGAACAAAGAAGTTACGATTTCTCATCCTTTTGTTTTTTAAAGCCTAAATCTAATTTACAATACACCCTGAAAATTTGAAGGAAATCGGATGACAAACAAAAAAGTTATCAAGATATAAAGGATGTCTAGAAGAAGAATAACAATAATGAAGACATACCATGAGAATCAGTAAAAGGTCTTCCGTTGGAAACGGAAGACCTTATAAGTCACGCCCATTTATAACGTAACCATGGATTTTTAGGGGCTTCAGTGCATAAACTTTGACGCATTATATCTAGAGAAGGAGGAATATTGTGTTAGGTATCAAAGAAGAGACAACGTGTGCATTTATGATTTTAATTGATTCCACCAATCAAAACACCAATGTATGTCCCCATTAAGAATCTAGGGGTCTGGCCCTTAAAATGTTCAATCATTTGTATCTAAAAAAAATGAACAATAATTTTAGATTATTGTAAGAACAAAAAATGTACTTAGGGATTTTAGGGGATTAAAATCTTAAATCTTTAATGCGCTGTACTATATTGTGAAAAAGCAAAACACTTTGTTAAGCACTTTAATGGATATTGTCAATCGTATACATTATCTTATATGGACGAATTGAGGAGGAATTCTGAATTTTCATTGATATTTTAATCGTATCGTTTAAAACATTGAACGGACTACCTACTCGTAACGAGATCGTATCTAGTTTAGTAATATTTGTATATTATAGCATTGAATCATGATTTTTTTAAGTATACACTCATAACTGCAGCGGTGTGTGCATACAAATTGAGTAACGCGCGTTAGCGCGTTATGAAAATTTATATGCACACACCGCTGCAGTTATGAGAGTGTATACTTCAAAAAATCATGATTTAATGCTTATATTTAAATTTTTTTTAACTTCTTGCCTTGTCTGCAAATGTGATTCATACCTTTAAATTCCTATCTTATCCTAATGGTAAGTTAATGTTAATGGAAGAGCCTCAGTAACAGCCACAACCGTGAACTTTGATTTTCGCTTGTGACGTTGCAGTTGACAGCGTTCAACGTTTGTGACGTCATAATAAAACTCGTCAATTTGACCTTTGACTACTTGTTGCATTTAGAGGCATTTGAAGATCACGGAATTTAATGGAAAAACACAGTAGAATGTAAATATTTATTTTTAAACTGTTTGTAATATCTATTTTTTTTTTTTTTTGATTTATTTTAAATGCAACGGTCGTTATGAGGTTTTTCGCCAGGAAGCTTAATTTAAAATACATAATTATTAACTGTTTCAATAATGAAAAAAAGACATGTTAATTTCTCAATGTCATATTTCATGTCACAAAATAGATACATGTACCTAGAAAAATGTAAGTACTATCCCACTGGAGGTAAGACTTCCTTTTTTTTTTTTATAATTTATTTATTCGTGAAATACAAGCATACGCATAATTACACACAAACACTACACAGAAATACACCAGCTCACACACTCGCCTGCACATTTTAAATAACAAACTTTACGTAGATACACTTTAATAATGCTAAGCAGTGATTACTTGCATGACAAAAGAAAACAAAAAGAACAAAAACAAAAACAAAAAAAAGTGAGGAGAAATACAAAAGCTGTAAAGTTAATAATGCACAAGAGGGAAGAAAAAAAAACACACAAGAATAAGGAAAAAAGTTATCAGTCAAATATATATTTCCAAATATTCCATTGTTTTTCAAATCGAAACTCATTTTCCATATTTTTTTTAGCTGATGGTGTTACGGTAGCAACCTTAGAACGGACTAAGATGGAAAATAAATTTGGTTAGTAAAAACAAATGCATGCATACGTCTTGTAATGAATCAAAATCAAAATAGCACACATGTACTAAACTATAAACAATAAGATTCCCATGTTAATAACGACCAATAATTATTTGGAAGAAAATGAATGCTTTGAAGTTTTCTGATTGCAACGGGAAAACAGTTTTGTAATGGTATTCTTGAGTTGATATCTGTAGGTAAATAATTATATATGAAATTCCAATATTCATCAATATTAATCGTTTAATTCAGATACTGTTCAGACCAAAGATAACGAAATGACTCATTTGGAAAATACAGATCAACTTGGTAAGTGGTATAATGTATTTGTATACTGTAGACGTGCGGAACATTACGTGTTTTTAATTTCACCATGTTCACGGTCAGACAATTTTATGTGAACATTAAGTCACCGTGAATAATGAGCTGTGCATTCACCATCTCCGTGTTAAGGCCGCCATTACAGATGCATTGTGCTTGAGCAGGGCCCAAGTTACCACTTGTTTATCGTAACCATAGTACCTTTAAAATTCGTTTAAAATAGCAGGTATGAGTATTACGTTAATTTGATACAATTTACATCATAATTGAACAAAAGTTTATAACATAATATTTTTTTTACTTTTATCTCTGCGGCCGTATCGAAACCATTGTGAGCACGAGTGCTAATTGTCACTTACTATCTCGGACATCTTCTTAGGGCAAATATTCCTGTACAACCATGACGTTGTCGGCGATCGGCATTCATATTGAGCAGTTTACTCAAAGACTGATTGATGATAAACGAGTACTTCTTTCTAACAGATTGCATGTACGTTTTCCTCTTAATTTTCATGCCCAATATCAAATTCGCATTTTACACCAGTGCTTACTACATTCGACACAAACATGTTTTATTATTCTCATAGCACTTAACGTTAATACTGCTTTAGTTTAACGTTATTCAAAATAAAATAATGTAAGTTACATGATGCAGGTTCATCACTCATCAGATTTGTTTTACCATCAGGATTTACCTATCTATGATAAAAATCGAATATCCGGAAAAATTAAAAACATCGTGAAAGGTACTTACATAGGAAATAGTGAATTTTCGGCAAGTGGAATTAAAGACATTTACAGTAATTGTTATTTTTTTACTAAAAAGCAAAACAAAAAACCAAAAAAAAAAAAAACCAAACAAAATACCAAACAAAGCAAAAATAAAAAAAGGCACAGATTTAGGAAGACATTCACTTTCCAGATAATTATTTTTATGTTGAGTCGATTGGTTTGGCTACAATTTATTCTAACACTCGAATAGTTCATTCTTATTAACACCTTCAAATGCTATTCAATTATAACCAATTGCTGTTAATGTCTAAGCAATCAATTGACCAGAATATATTTCCCTCCATGCAAAGAACAGCGCAGTGTTTTTTTGTTTTTTGGGGGTTTTTTTGTTTGTTTTTTTTTCATTTTTTTTTGTTTGCCCTCGTCCGTAGGCCTCGGGAAATAAGGGCTGTTTCCTGCACCAGGAGACAGTTTACTGATATTTTGACTTCTCAGGCATTAAATATTTGTTTGATTAACTTATTTCATTTTTAAACGGGGTCACGTGACCCCGTCTATTGGTTTACTGTCAGCCAAAGTCTTAGACCGGAAGGCACGCGTGGAACACATGAATTGAGTCTACGCATAAAAACATAGGGCAGAAAGTTTTCATGCATTTCAGTAAATATGTATTATAAAAAAACGCATTAAAAACCTTTTTAAGTCCTATGTGAATAAAAAAAATTATATTTAGAAAATAAAAAATAGTTTAATTGATCAAAATATTCTTGCTCGGGTTTAAATGTGGAATGAGTTACGTAACTGAATGCACAGCGCCGTTGACGATTCAGTTGGCATACAAGCTCATTAATCAATAGAAGAGGTTGATGGTGGAATCGATATTAAAGTTCCACAACGCAATTTGCCATTTTTGAAAACTTGTGAATTTTATTTCAACAATCTTTCACATTAATACTATCAAACTTCATGCGCAAGCCGAAGTTAAAATCGGGACGGGTTATACACATATGTTTTACAAATTAAATAGGTGTTTCATTGGCTTCCAGTCTACATGCGGTATGACTGCTTTTCTCGAAAAGAAATTTGTACAAAGAAAATAAAAACAAGTCTGAATTTGCCTTTTTGTTCGTTGGCTCTTAAGTTGATTAAACTTAATTTAAATTTTAAACAACTAGACTTTGACCCGTGTGTGCACGGGTTGACATTGCATATCGGACATTTACGAAATAGGTTCATCGACACACCTTATTATTGACATTTACATATTGAAGCTATAAGCCTACAATAATGCTATCAATTTCACTACACTTTCCTTTGTTTGAATAATCTAATTGTGTTTCTGGAATGGCCTTCACCACAGTTAGAATGCCTCCCTTATACCCCTAATGTAGCAGCAAATTGCAGATTCGCCCCGGAACGATTTTGGAGAATGTTAATGAAGTTGCCTTGAAAATAACAGTCAAATTCATCGCAACAAACCTTTTTGAGTCTGCAAATACCTTTCACCTAAAAAATTTAATCCATAGAATGGAAGAATTCAACACCTGTTCACCAATGTACACGTATTTTCTTTGTAAACTGGGTCCGTAGGATAATCATTCATTTTTACGATAAAACATATTCTATCTTCACTCTCCGAACAAATTTAATGTAACTTTAATTTTTTTTTGCATGTAATCAAATATTTTTTGTCATCACGAATACAAAAGTAAGTACTTAGTTAAAATGTATATTTGTTATTTTATACTTTCTCTTATAAGAAATCATTAATATAATAATTTATATGAACAGAAAACAGTGTATATATTAGCAAAAGTCCAATGAAAATTTAACCGTATTTGTATTATCATTTCTGAGTTTATTCAGGCAGATGTGATAATATGGAAACATAAACTAAAGATCCCGTTAGCGTGAATGTATCGCGCAAGCGCAAGATTGTAAAATCCAAAAAATCCAGATGATTTCCGGGATTTTTTGATGAATTTTGGTTGATTATTAATTAGCGAAGCTTAACTAAGAAAAAATAAAAACAAATTGGTACCAATGATGTTTAAAATATATAAAAAAATGACAGTATTCTTCCGATTTCTCGGTATTAACTACCAAAAATTCAGGTCTATTATTTTGATATAGTAGTATAGATGCATTGTAAGCAAAATCTATAATTATAGATTATACATTTTGGAAGACTTACATGTATACATTATATAATATATACAATCTTACCGATTGACGAACCAAGTTAGATGTTAATGTTTATGTTTTCCGGCTTATTTGGAATCGGGCTTGGGATGAATTACATTGTAAAATAATGCATTACATCACCATAACTTCATAAATTAGGGCATTAATTTACCATTCCCATTACTTAATTTTCTTGAAATAAAGCATTACATTACCATTACATGCGTTAAGTAATGCATTACCATTACTTTGTAAAAAGTCAATAAGTTTTTAAAAAGTAATTAAAAAACTAAATAAAGAGTTTTTGTAAATATTTCATAAATAAAACATGCTTAAAATATTTACAGGTCCATGTTCACTAACAGGTTCAAATTTAATGACCATTACAAGATTGCTGTTGCACTTGTAGTTTTCAAAGTAAGGTTGGTCCCGTAACATTTATACGCTAAAGGCGGAGTTGACAATCTCTGTTATCTATGTCTTTGATTTTCGGATTATGGTTTTTAATGAAAGGAACGGTTGTATTATAATTCGTGTTAGGTGATGTTCGAGTTTACACAAAAAAGTGGTAAGTGGCGAACGGATTTATTTTTACCTATTAGTTTTGCATGAATCGCAAATGAAGAAAATCGTGTCAGATAAGTCTGTCTTAAAAATTAAAATGGCGACCGTGACAAACCATTTTATTGTCAAAGTTCTTGGAATGTTATTGTTAAAAAGTATTTCTAACATCAGGTGCCTGTGTTTGTTATCGGTTTACAAATGTTCACTTTGTTTGTTAATTCAGCAGTTTTAGAGTTTTCGGGGTTTTATTACGGATACCGTCCTACTTATGGATTTTACCTTGGATCACAAAATTGAATAAATCTAATGATTAAAATTGTCTACTTTGGTATAGTTTTTTCATTATCCCGGTTAGCAGTAATTTTTTAAAAAATTCCCTTGGGATCTTTTTTTACATAATATACCGTTGTGTCAATTTTCTACAATTTTGAAGGCTGGGATTGAGTAAAATTTAGATAAAGTATCAGACAATTGCAAAAAAGCCGAATTAACATACATTGTAACAACTAATTCAAACTCATAAATTTTGGAAGCATATTCGAGGAAATCCAGGACAATTACAAATTCAAACTTTCAAGACCCCGTCTTTCAGTACTCTCAGTACTTTGATAAGTATATAGTGTCTGTGCAATGCATCATATAAAGTCAAAACCTATATGGATTTTTTTTTTCCGAAATGCGTTGCCGGTTCATTACATTGCGTTATAGTGACCGACCGCCAAATAGATTGCAGTCCTTTGACCAACGGTTTAATAGACCAGTGTCAGTAGTTAAGCAAAACTGAACACACATACAAAATAAACGAAATTATTGCCTAATCTAAGGGATTTCGTAGTTTTATTACAGATTAAATATTTTCGTTTCATTTTCGTATGTGTATCAGTTTTGCAGAGGCCAAGGTTTTTATTCGATTGGTTTACCCGTGTGTGTATGCATGCATGCGTGTGTGCGTGCGTGCGTGCGTGCGTGCGTGCGTGCGTGCGTGCGTGCGTGTGCTAGGAAAACGACAACTTATTGATAACTGAAATGAGTTAAAGTATGAATAACTGTCCGATCGACATGGGCAATATGTTACTTGGAATGCTTGGAACTTTTTTTATCATGATGTTTCATTCAATTCAGTAGCACATTACAACATGTTATAGCACATCATATCATTAAGTCTTCCATTTCCATTTCTTATAGCATAGCAAACAAATCTCATTGAATTGCATAGAAGTTTCAAAGCACATTTTTTAAAGGGGCATGGTCACGATTTTGGTCAAACATTATTTTTTTGATTTTAAAATTTACAATGCTTCAGTAAGGCATTTTAATAGGCAAATAAAATTTGAGTTTCATTTGATGAGTATTAAGCGAGTTATAGAGGTTACAATTCTTCGCTATGTAAACAAAGCTTTTATTTACATTTTAATTGTTGAAGTGAGAATTGCAGTTTTAAACTTCAAATAATTGTTAGTCGTTAGGAATTGTTTATTCATGCTTAGAATGAACAAGAAGATAGACAAATCAGCTTGAAAACGTTTTTTTTACTGGTATATTAAACGTTTGTCAACAAAAACAGGGCACATGACGAAGAATTGTGAGCCCTGTATCTTGCTTAAAACTCATTGACCGACACACAAATTTAATGTTATCATTAGAAATGCATTCCTAAAGAATTGTAAGTATTAAAACAGAAAAATAGAGTTTGACCAAAATCGTGACCATGCCCCTTTAATAGCAATTAATTTTAAAACACAATGTTCACTTCGTAGTTGTAAATGATGTTAATTTTAAACAACAGTGTAACAATTGATAGCATATCTTTTATCTCTTTGAATAATAAAGTTACTTTATCTGCTAACCTCTATCTGTAATTTGTGGGCACTTTTTTTTTTATCTGTAGAATAGCCATTTTCCATTAATGTTCCTGAAAACCATATATTAAAAATACTTTTTTTCAAATTATTTTCAAAATTGTTTTAAGATTTTGTATTGCCATGTGAACCAAAAATATCACCAAGTATTTTTCTTTGTATGTAGTTTTGCCAACAAGTTTTTTCCCATGTTTCCTCCAGGTTTTTTATCCTCTAAACATTTAATTTGTAAAGAAAACATAACATGTTGTTTTTTATTCTTGAGTAAAGGAATTTAAAAGGTTAAGATGAATATTTGTTATTAATAATGAGACATATCAAGCTTGATATATGGTTAGTCGAATCGAACCGGAAAAAACGAACCGTAGCATTTTGAATCAAAACCGAACCGAATCTAATTAACCCTGAATCGTCCCAGCCTTAGAAAAGATACTACTATGATATGAATTGGTATCTCTATATAGATCTGTATGAATATTTTCGTAAATTTTGTATATATGTATTTACAATAACTTTTTATCTGGTATTCAGGTTTTTGCTTCTTCAATTTAAATGTTGTTATTAGAACTTTATATCAAGAAAAGGAATGATATGTTTTCGAAGTAGAGTTTTTCGAATAGGAATAACACGTTACATAATTGTTTAAAAGTCATATGACTAAAGAATAAAAGTGATGCAATTTGCGGATAAAAAGATGGAGTCATCGAAAAGGAATCTCCTATTTTGAAATAAGGTTTATAAAGTTATCAAACATTTTGTACATAAAGCATCATCTTATCAAATAGAAATCATGTTTTATCGAATAAAAATTGCATGTTTAAGAATAAGAATAGCAAAGATTTTGTATAGATATATCATAAAAGTTAAATAATGGAACGTTTTACACGCCCAAGTACATTTCGGTACCTATTAAGGGCGAAACAAAATCATATATAAACAAAATCTTTTATAGGGTCTTAGACCCTCTTGTTATTCTTCGGTTATTCTTTGGTTTCTTTTTAGGGTCTTGTTATTCTTCGGTTTCTTTTTATTAGGGTCTTCTGTTTCCAACGGAAGACCCTTTTGTTTTTCTTCGGATTCTTTTTAAGGTCTTCCGTTTTCAACGGAAGACCCTCTTGTTATTCTACGGTTTCTTTTTCTTTATTAGGGTCTTCCGTTTTCAACGGAAGACCCTCTTGTTATTCTTCGGTTATTCTTTGGTTTCTTTTTAGGGTCTTGTTATTCTTCGGTTTCTTTTTATTAGGGTCTTCTGTTTCCAACGGAAGACCCTTTTGTTTTTCTTCGGATTCTTTTTAAGGTCTTCCGTTTTCAACGGAAGACCCTCTTGTTATTCTACGGTTTCTTTTTCTTTATTAGGGTCTTCCGTTTTCAACGGAAGACCCTCTTGTTATTCTTCGGTTTCTTTTTAGGGTCTTCCGTCTTCAGCGGAAGACCCTTCTATTATTGTAATGTTTCTTTTTCACTTTTTTTTTTCTTTACAATTTTTGTGCAGAAGATTTCTCGGAGATGCGTGGTCCGATTTTTGTCAAATTTTCAGCATTTATCTATTATCATCTAAAGCTTATATACATTTTTTTATTTTGTAAAAATCACTTCCGGTTCGGACTTACCCCATTTTGTCATATTAAAAAAGTTCTTGTCCACGTATCTCCTCAAAAACGAGCAATGATAACAAGCTGAAATTTTCAGGAATGATAGAGGACATGAACGTCTAGCCTCACGAGGAAAATCATTGTCCGGAAATTCCGAGTACGGAAGCTAGCTGGGGTCAAAATATAGGACACGTTTTTTACGAAAACTCCTTGTCCACGCATTTCCTCAAAAACGAGCAATGATAAAAAGCTGAAGTTTTCAGGAATGATAGAGGACATAAACGTCTAGCCTCACGAAGAAAATGATTGTCCGGAAATTCCGAGTACGGAAGCTAGCTGGGGTCAAAATATAGGACACGTTTTTTACGAAAACTCCTTGTCCACGCATTTCCTCAAAAACGAGCAATGATAGAAAACTGAAATTTTCAGGAATGATAGACGACATGAACGTCTAGCCTCACGAGGAAAATCATTGTCTGGAAATTCCGAGTACGGAAGCTAGCCAGGGTCAAAATATAGGACACTTTTTTGACGAAAACTCCTTGTCCAAGCAATTTCCTCAAGAACAAGCAATGATAGAAGACTGAATTTTTTAGAAATGATAGACGACATGAACGTTAAGCCTCACGAGGAAAATCATTGTCCGGAAATTCCGAGTACGGAAGCTAGCCAGGGTCAATATATAGGACACGTTTTTGACGAATTTTTTTGGTCCACGCATTTCCTCAAAAATGAGTAAAGATGGAAAGCTGAAATTTTACAGATTGGTAGAAGATATACAAATCTAGCCGCACAGGGAAAATTACTGTTCGGAAATTCCGAATGCGGAAGCTAGCCGGGGTCAAGATATAGAACACACTTCCGATGAGTTTTCTTTGTCCACACATGTATTTTAAAGCGAAAAAAGATAGAAAGCTGAAATTTTCAGGAATGATAGAGGACATGATAGACTAGCATTACGAGAAAAAATCATTGTCTGGAAATTCCGAGTAGGGACACTTAATTTTAAAATTCATATTAAATGTGTTATAATGACCTCAGACTAGTTCTAAAACATAATATCTAAGTTGCACATACAATTCTGCGTCTAATAAAATCTTTTTCAAATTGATGGGATGAAATTTGAATTTTTTGAAAATTTTAAATTTGATTAAATCGTGTTAAAACTACCTGAGACTTATTTTAAAACATGATATCTAAGTTGCACTTACAATTCTGCGTCAAATGACATCTTTTCCGAATTGGACGGATGAAATTTAAATTTTTCAAAAAATTTAAAGTCATTTTAATTGTGTTAAAATGACATCAGACCCATTTTAAAACATGATATCTAAGTTTTACTTGCAATTCTGCGTCTGATGACATCTTTCTCGATTTGTTTGGATGAATTTTTAATTTTTCAAAAATTTTAAACTCATTTGAATCGCGTTAAAATGAACTCAGACTAATTTCAAAACATAGCATTTTGGTTACGCTTACATTTCTGCGTCTGTTGAGATCTTCCTCAAATTGATTGGATGATTTTTAATTTTTTTGGAAAATTTCAAACTCATTTAAATCGCGTTAAAATGACCTCAGACTAATTTCAAAACATAATATTTTGGTTATGCATACAATTCCGCGTCTGATGACATCTTTCTCGAATTGATTGGATGAATTTTGAATTTTTCAAAAATTTCAAACTCATTTAAATCGCGTTAAAATGACCTCAGACTAATTTTAAAACATAATATCTCAGTTGCACTTACAATTCCGCGTCTGATGACATCTTTCTCGAATTGATTGGATGAATTTTAATTTTTCAAAAATTTTAATTTCATTTAAATCGCGTTAAAATGACCTCAAACTAATTTTCAAACATGATACCTCAGTTGCGCTTACAATTCCGCGTCTAATGAAATCTTTCTCAAATTGATTGGATGATTTTTAATTTTTTTGAAAATTTTAAATTTAATTAAATCGCATTTAAATGACATCAGACTTATTTTAAAACATAATATCTAAGTTTCGCTTACAATTTCGCGTCTAATGACATCTTTGTCGAAATGATTGGATGATTTTTAAATTTTTTGAAATTTTTCAAATTTTAGTAAATCGTGTTATAATGACCTCAGGCTACTTTCAAAAAATTATATTTAAGTTACACTTACAATTCTGCGTCTGATGACATCTTCCTCGAATTGATTCGATGAATTTTAAATTTTTAACTCATTTAAATCGCGTTAAAATGACCTCTAACTAATTTTCAAACCATGATATCTAAGTTGCGCTTACAATTCTGCGTCTGATGTCATCTTTCTTGAATTGATTGGATGAATTTGAAATTCTTCAAAAAAATTTAAACTCATTTAAATCGCGTTAAAATGACCTCAGCCATTGTGTACAATTGACATAAATTCACCACAGAAAATGTATTATTGAATTCGGGATGGTTTAATTCATTCGAAAAAGTTTCATAACAGCATACATTATTTTCTTCATGCTTTTGCGTGACGGCTATAGTCAGTCTTATTAAGTTCTGCAAGCATTAACCTGGTTTTTGATCGTTGTACCATTACGTAACTGATCCCTTGCTCGCGGCCGAGAAAATCGGTCACCTTGGTCGCGGCTGGACTACCTAGTGGTCAGCGGTTATCTCATACACAAGATTTGCGTCTCTCATATATGGGTTCACAAAGAAGTTCTATAACATATAAATGTTTATATTTTCAATCATAAGCATCGTCAGACAAAAAATTAATGGTGGGTAAGTAAATCTAAATAATTGTAAAAAACAAAAAAAAAAAATGTACACAAAACACGAACACAAAAAATGATGAAATTAATCTGCTTTAGCTTCATGATTAAAAACGGTAAATATTTCAGTAAATACATGTATTACATTGTGACATGTGTCATTGAAAAGGGGGCTCTTTGTATATTTTCAAAGTTGTTAAATAGTTATTTATTGTTTAAATAAAATAAGTTATTAAACTGCAAATATCTTAAGCGAACATGGCCACCGAGCTCTGTGTACACAATTATATAATCCATATCCCGCATATGGATCCCGTGAAGATCCCGGCCAAATTGACATGCATGTGATCCGCGGAAGTCTAATAAAACTCGCTTCATGTGCTTCTACTTTATCACACACATGTTCATTGATCCTTTGTACGTTCATAATTCAATCTTGATAATAACTATAGTATTTATTTTGTTTACATAAATTGTTTCAAGAACACACTCTTTTATCTTACACAACAGATGTAATTTTAATTTATTTAGCATTGAATTAGTTATTGTCAGATACGCAAGGCAAATTGTGTATTCAAAATATTAAATACAATACAGAATTTAATAGAAAGAAATCGGCTTACAAAAATAGTGTAGTTCTTAATCTTATCAGTTGTAAAATAGAATAAGAAAGAGGTGGTGGCGAACCAGAAAATGAACGCACTAATTTAGCATGGTGTTCAAAGTTAAATTAAATACTCTCAATTAAAGCGTTGAAAGAAAATGCAGTTCGTGTGGTAGGTGTTGCACGATAGCACAATAAATAAATGAAAACCCTCGCTGTGTGAAATTGAAAAGTCTGGTGACTATTTATAGGAATGTTCAAGTAAACTTTTGAACAAGATTCAGGTTGTAAAGCGCAACGGTCATACATTACGTAACAGGCAATGCAGAGTCCGCGTAGCTCATTCGTTAGAGTAATGCACATTGAATTCCATAGATAAATGCTTGTATTTATACTAAAATAGTTTTTTAATGTTACAACGTTATACAATGTTCTAATATATGCATTTATTTAGTAATAATTTAGAGTGTAATATTAAGAATTTAATATTGAAAGCTTTATATAAAAGCCACCCCCTCCGAGTCCCACAATCGAAAAGTAATGTTACCTGCGTATCTTTGATCTTTGACCTTTAGCCTTGAATTACAACCTAGTACTTTTTTTAAACACTGTACAATTAACACACCAGACCAATTCATTCATTTTTGACAGTTGTGAATGTCTTGGCATTTGAGTTACGATTGGCGTGCTTGACTTATATGTAGAAAAAAAAATCTACTTCTCGAGCCGTTAACTCAATCCAAATGAAAATGTGTGTAATTGTACCTCGGCCACTTTTCTTATTGTTTGGTAAATACGGAGCCGATCGGACATTGTGAGAGAAAGTCCTGAGATCATAGGGCACGCATCACCTGTATTGGGAATTAAATTTTTCACAGTATACACGGGATGTAAGCAGCCGTGAAATATTTCTGGTACATGTATATTTCTTGTTTTACGTTTAGTCTGTACCTGAATTATCTGAATGATAGAACTGAGAAAATTTCTGTCATCGATTTACATGTTATATACTGATTTCGGCATTCCTACATTCATCTGAATTTATTAATCGTGCAGAAAAAAACGTTATATAAACAAAGAGAAATCATCACGGCAAACAATTTTCAACGCTGAAATACATGTGTAAAACGTAAGCGCTTCCCAGCTAATTTTATATTATAACATATTTAAATCTTGTTTAAATAACCTCAACTTCATTTTAAAATATGATATCCAAGTTGCACTTGTAATTCTGCGTCTGATGACATCTTTTTCGAATTGATTGGATGCAATTTGATTTTTTTTTTAAATATTAAAACTCATTTTGATCATTTTAAAATTACCTTAGAACGATCTAAGAACATTATATTGTTAATTGGGATCGTATCAATGCCGTTATAATATTACTTCGTCAGGTTTTTGTGAAATGTGAGTGTAAAAAGCTTACTTTTTAACATGCACCTGTTTTTATTTAGCATGCTAACGAAAAGTCATTGTGTGTACAAGTGACATAAATTCACCACAGAGAGTTTATCATTGTCTTCGAGAATTTTTAATGCATTTGGAAAAGTTTCATAACAGTATGCATGCTTTTCTTAAAGTTTTTACGCATGGACGATAAGACATTTCTGTAAAGTTCTGCAAGCATTAGCTGTGTTTCTGAGCTCTGTGTATTTGCCATTACGTAAGCGATCCCTCGCTCGCGGCCGAGGAAATCGATTCCCACGGTCGGTGCTGGACAGGGTTATCTGATACACATTATTCGTGTAAACTTTGATAATTATAAATGTTTATATTCCCAATCTTAAGCATCGACAAAAGATTAATGGTGGATTAGTAACTCTAATTAGTTATAAAATGAATTTATAATAATGTTTGAGATCAACACATAAATTGATTAAATTTTTAAATGATGAACATGTCATGGTTTGAAATTCAATCATTCGGACTATTTTAATTATTGTGTAACTTTATTTTTTTTCTGATTTTGTGTTTTTTGATTCAAAAACTTTTGCCATATTTCGACATTTGTTTTAAAAACGTTCTAAATTTCGCGCAGCCTTCATTCCCCCTGAGGCACAGTCAGAGATGGACAGTTAATCTTTTAAATGACATCTGTTTATGTTTATTGACACTTCTAATTTTAAGAGTTACCTTTCGTTGATCTTCAACAAATATCGTCACAGACTGCTGATAAAAATGTAAACACAAATTTTCAGTGAAATTTGAGCATGAATTTATTAGATAGAAATATCGAAGCGTAGAAATTTCGTTTCTCTGAATGATAGCGTGATGCCGCTGGAGATGGAGTACATTCTTCAATATGGTTCCTTTCGTTTTAAATTTTGCAAACACCTAGATTCAAGTGTGATGAACAATCCCATGAATTTTCGCCTAGTTCTACAGAGTTTTACTGGAGCTACAATTTTTATTCGGAGGCGTAGTCTAAAACGCGGTCTGGAGTAAAATCGCAGACAAGGTTTCAAACTTTTGAAAAATTCTGACAAACGGTTATAACACTTTGTTAGGTATTATTTTAAATAGAAAAATACAATTTCCAGTCCAAATATCGAGGGTCATTTTCATATTAGAAATCAATTCTTGTACAAAAGAAGGGATAAATTGGGGGGGGGGGGGGGATGTGCTAATTGTACATATAACTGAATTAGATATATATGTTGCATATACTCGTACTTGTAGTACGCCAGTTCTTAGGGGTCAAAGGTCAAGGTCAAACCTAAAAATAGGGAGAAAGGGGGTCGAAAGAGCTAATTGTACATATAAATGAATATGATATATATCATGCAGATACTTATAACACATCAGTTCTAAGAGGTCAAGATCAAACGACCATGGTCAAGGTCTAAGGGCACACATAAAAAAGGGGGAAGGGTTTATTTCGAATGTGTTTGTGAAATCAATGAAATTCAAAGGATAATTACTGCTAGAAGCGAGAGTCCGAGAAGCTCAGTCGTTTAAAAATCATGGAAAAGTACCCAAGCGACCCGGGATCAAGCCCCGAGTCCCCAATTTTACATCCGTATTTTTTTAATTAACAATTTTATCCTAAAAATCTACTCAAAAAACTAACGGAAGACCCACTCGTTGCTCGCAACGAGATCGAATCTAGTTATTATTATTATTCATTTTCTTTTTTTTTTCTGACTCCTTCTCGGCTTAATAACTCAGAAAGTTTCCAACCGATTTTAATGAAACTTTCAGAGATAATGTGAAACTATTATCCCTCAAAGATGTTAAAGTTTTCTTAAAAACATCACTTCTCAATGGTTATGAATTAATCGATTTACCTCTGTAATAAGGCTGGAAATGAAAATCTGTCACTTCCAGTCCAAACCGGAAGTGTTTTTAAATTTTCGAATTTTCGAATTTTTTGTTTTAATTTCAAATGTTTACGAGTTTTGTAGACTTGGTTATGCTAAATACATAACTGAAATCCGTTTGAAAATCGAACGATGCATTACAGAGATATCGGTGTTTAAAAATTGATTTTTTTTCGAAAATTCTGATTTCGCGCCCTTGGTTTAAAAAATAGCGTAATGTTTTTGTTAATTCGTACTCAGAATCATTCTGATTTTGATAAGTCGTACCAAGAATTATTCGATTTTCGTTCTTTTCGTTTTAATTACTCTTGTTGTTGGTTTAAGAGCTCTGCTTCTTACAGGAACTTCCAGCTTTACTTCCGACATTAACGGACGACCCACTCGTTGCTTTGCAACGAGCTTTGCTCTAGTATTATTATTATTATTTTTTTCATATGCATACAAACATTTGAATGATAATTCAAAGCCATTTTTCATTCATCCACTCACACAATTCATGTTCACATTCATCCACATTTAGCAGTTGTTGCTTATTAAATAATGACAAACAGATAATATTAATAATAAACAAAGAAGAAACAAAAAAAAATACTAAATTGTATCAAATATATGTGTCCATACACGCCACTTGTTGGTTAAGTTTTGCAATTGGAATTTCTGACATGAAATATATATTTTTCAACTTTGTATTTGTATAGATAAAATAACAAATCTGATAGACTAGACATTTTACCTTTTTTAAGATAGCAAAATAAATGTTGTTTTGTATACAACATTATAAAGTTTACAACTGTCTTTTGACAATGAGAGTTCAATAAAATTGAAATAAATACGTATAGAAGTATACTGGTAAATATGCTTGCTGAGGTTGCTCCAAATTGTTGATAGTTTTTACAGCTTATAAAAACATGTTGAATTCACTTTCACAAAAGGAACAGCAATCAGAAGATACAACATTGATTTTTTTTTTCAAATAGTAATTTACAGGAAGAATTCTATGAAGTAATCTGTATTGTTATACTTTCATGTTAAATACTGAAATCTTATTGGTTTAGACACGGTTCACAATCTGTTCTATTTCACTCAGCGTTAGCAACGCACTTAGTAACGGGCAACATTACGAATTGTTAAATGCACGAAAATCATGCGCGTACGGTTCGCCTTAGAATTCACGTTATTCCTATTTAAAAGCAGTGATGTTTTCTTTAAAATTAAGACTTTCAGTATAACAAAATAAATAGTGCCTGTTTGGGAGGATAACAGTTGAAATTGACACCCCTCGAAAACCATTGTCAACCTCCGCTTTGCGTCGGGTGACAATGGTTTTGTTCGGTGTGTCAATTTCAATTGTTACCCTCCCAAACAAGCACTATTTATATATTGTAACAATTGAATATATGAGTCATTGGTTGTCTTAAAACATACATTAAAAGCATCATAAACACAAATGTCTACACCATATTGTACCAATTATTAATTCCACTTCGGCATTGCAGTTGTTTTTTTTTTTAAAGGCAACTAGTTGTTTGTAGATGGGTTTAGTACATTTGTTTTGCACAAGAAAAGGTTTGTATTGATATAGAATATATGGAGTAAAAGATCTCTTAAGGTATCCGATGTACAATTGACCAAAAAATGATGCCTGGTAAGGTATATATTCAATGTACTCTTTTAATAGGTAAGGATATGTAGTTTCTAAAAATAGATGTTTTCCCCGCCAAATCACTATGGGGAAGTAACTCTAGCTCTGCAAATCACGCATGGTAAAATACTACTTTTCTTTGACGAAAACATGTGTAATCATTAATAATATTTATCAAATAAATATTGCTAACATATTTAAATAAAAATAAAGATTGTAAATAAATTGATTACCTTTATCAATATCTTTTTTTTATTTTTGCGAACTTTTTTTTACAATGACCATGACGACTCACACGATTTTTACCCCCCACCCCCCCCCCCCCCACGTTAGCCGTCGCATTCATAATCCAACGCATATTCCCGTTACCTGGTAATTTTCTTTTACGATTGAGAACTTGTAACTTTAGAATTAAATATCTAATTTATATTGTTCTTTTTTTTTCATTCAGCAAAATGTTTGCACAAAATATATTGTTACTAATCATAGGCGTCGGAACCGGGGGGGCTAGGGGGGGCTTAGCCCCCCCCCCCCCACTTTTTTTGCAAAGTTATACCTAACCAATAAAAACATAGCATGATAGAGGGTTCAGCCCCCCCCCCCCCCCCACACTTTTTTTCGCAGGAAAGATTATCGTTCCTAATTTACCTTGAAAGATTGAGAAGTTAGATTCAGAAGCATACTAGCCCCCCCCCCCCCCCCCTCTCTCCCCCCCCCCCCCCCCCCCCCCCCCCACGGAATTAGGATTTCCATGATTTTGGGAATTACTTTTTTCTCAATATTTCTGAGGATTAGTCTAGCCCCCCCCCCCCCCACTTTCAATTTGCTTCCGACGCCTATGCTAATACAACGAAGTCGTGAATTGCGGGTCACATCAGGTGTGTAAAGCGTTACGAACAAAGCGTGCAAGAACCGTGTGAAATGTTTTATTAGAATTCATTCCAAAAGTTTTACTCGTAGAAAACAATATATATTGTGTTATCTTTTACTTACTTAAGTCAGTTTTAAAATGGAGACTGTCGATAAAGTCTGACTACGATGTTTCCGTATCGGTACAAATTGCAAATTGTGGAATGCACAATACATCAACATGCTTTACGCACTTATAACAAAATATGAATCAACCATAAATGACGCTGTGATGTTGTAATAAGCATGCATTTTTTACACGATAATATTGTGTACAAATACTACACATAACATGAATCGGACATCGGCTATCTGGCTGAACCTGTCAATCAAATCTCGAGTATTTGATTTCATTGGATGGTGACGCGCCTCTTTTATGTAAACAGCAAAATGAAACGAATTGACTTTAAAGCAGTCGGAATCAGTATCTAATAGTATTATTTGAATGATATAAAATCCAGCGATTTTGAAAAAGTAAAATGTACCGTTCATGCACATACATGTAATATGAAATGCGAGAGAAGAAATTGTTTGGAATCCCGATTAAAAAATAAATCAATGATTAGAAATTTCATTATTTGACTCTTGTTAACTTGATTTACGGAAAATAACAAGGAGATGTTTTAACACAATAATTACAATAAACGTGTACAAGCATTTTAACCACGAAATGCATGGTACTTATTAAAAATAGTTAGTAGGAAATACGCCGTTATACAAATGTTAGGTCCGAAACACTCTGTATGTATAATTGAACAAATTGAATAGGGCCATACGATTAACAGACTACCCCAATTCAAGTTATGCACAGTCACAATATCTATGAAATCAATGTTTAAAACGACCTACTCAGTATTTTTCGACGAAATACGTGTCACTGACTTGTGTACTGCAACTTTTACTCTATAAATTAGGATTTTTTTTTCACGTTATTGCAAGAGCGCCGCGGGAAAAAAATAACGTCATACAATGGCAAATGACGTAAAGCTGCTACAACGTCACAATCAGCGTAAGGGGGAAAAGTTAAAATAACTCGTTTTAAAATTAAGGAAAAAAAATATTGCTTGACTTTATGCATCAATTGTTTATTCTTTAACGTTTATTATGTCAGATCAAAAATAGTGCGACTTTTTGAAAATTTATTTCAAGCTCCGTAATCTACCGAGCTCATCCCGGAAAATCCCGAGCTCTCTGGCTCAATTGTACATCGGATACCTTAAATAAAAATCAGATATGTACCGGTAGAAAGGATTTTAAATACGTTGATATAGCACTTACTATTATGTTATATTGCATTGTACAAATATGAAAAACAATTTTTTTTTTTATTTGAGAACTTACATGTGACAAAAGAATTCCATTATCATCTAGAAAATCATTGATGTCCTTTACGCCTTATGTTATACCAACTTTTTATAAACAATGTTTTCACACCAGCTCTTATATGACTAAAATACCAAAAAGGCATCAAAAAAGTTTTCTTCAAAATAATTATCATAATTTATAACATAGAGCATTGATTTAAAAAAAATCACCAAAAATAAGTAACAAGTTGACAAAGTCTTCACCATTAATGGCCTTCAATTTGGAAGTCCATAAGCTATGTCCAACAATTAATCTTTTAATCCATGAATATTTTAATGACATAATAAACGTGTTAATATCCAACATTTTTAAACCACTATTTAATATTCTTAAATAACTACTGCACGTTTTATTTTATTTCAAAAAATTCAAAAATATCTTTGTTCAATGTGGTGAATACCTCTTTGGGAGTAGGTAAAGACATATATAAATGATTGATATTTTTTTGAATAACTAGAGATTTTACTACCGTCACACGTCCAATTGGTGTAAAGTTTCTTCTTCTTCATTGTTGAAGCATGCCTTTAATTTTTGGAACTTGAATAGAATAATTTAACTCAGTATTCTTTTTTCAAGATCGACAGAAAAATAAATACCCAGTAAACTAAAGTTGTTAAGCCCCAATCTAGTTACAATCTCGTGTTGTGAAAAACCTAATTTGAGAATTGTTTTGAGCCAATCCATATAATTTTTGTTTTGAACTGTTTATTTTCAACCCAGAAATGTTTGAAAAAAGAAAGTATAGATCTGAGTATCTAAAGATGCTGCATATTGACTTATTTTATGTTCTATGCTGCCTATTGTAATACCCTTTATTTTCTTGTTTTGTTTAATAAGAATTGAAAGTACTTCAGTACAAAGGAGAAATAAATAGGGTGCAATAGGGTCTCCCTGTCTACAACCTCTTTCGATAGAGTGGTTATTAGATAAAAAGCCACTTTGCAACACTGAAGCCTTAAATATGTGTTTAATATTTTAACCCACTGGTTTTGGTAATTATATAAATTACCAAAACCAAAACAGTTCAAGACTTTATAAATAAATGACCAAGAAATAGAATCAAAAGCTTTTCCAAAATCAATTAGGATCAACAGTCGTGGATTTTTTTCATGTTCAGTATAGTGCATTAAATTATAAGTAAACCTTCTATTTTCTATATATATATAGAATATATATATATATTTAGGTCTACCTAAAAAACTTAAAATACTCAGCAGTATTTACGTTACTACCAGGTGACTTATTATCTTTCATATTTTTTTAAAACAACAAAACGTTATTTTTCAGTTTTCTCTTTGTCTAGCGACTCCGATAGACAATTATCCAACTTTGGAATTTCATAATTTTGAATAATATCTTCAAGATCCAAATCGAAAAGTTCTGAATCATTTTCTATATATAAACTTTGGTAAAAAAAAAATTAACTTCAGTATGCGTGCCTGGTCATAGATCATACTATGTTTATCAAGTTTTAACTTTTTAATTATTTTATTTAAATAATTACGGTTTTCTAAATAACAGAAGTATCTAGAGGGTTTCTCCTTTTTCTACATATTTAGCCCCAGACCCAATCATATGTCCTTCCATCATTTCTTCGCGTATATTTTCTAATAATGACTTTATTCCCCAATTAAAGGTAAATTAATTTCTTCCTCAGATTCTCATTTACATTTGTCTTCAAGTAATGACTCTACTCTCAAGTTTCTTTCCTTTTTTATGGGAGAAGTAAGAAATAGTGACACTCCTTATTTCTATAAGGTTAACTTCTAAAAATAATCTACCGTCTAATTCATCGATGTTACCTTGTATATGTTACGTACGGAAGTTCTGTATGGATTCTTTCACTGTCTGTACATATTTGTTATCAAGAAGTAAACTATTTTTGAATTTCTAAAGCCCATGTCCCCTTTAAAAAATTTAAAGTTTTATTCTAGAATGACAATGAGACGGTCTAATCTACAACCAGGTTTAATTATGTATGACTCTACCTTTTTTTTTCTTGATGAACTTAAAAAACTTAAAAGTTATTATAAAAAAATATAGAGACACCTTTTGCATTTGATTTGTGATTTGAAATAACAGTTATATCCCCACATGGCTTCTACAAATTGCTCAAATTCGGGAATAAAGTGTGTATCTTGAAAACATATAAAATAGTAATCCTTGGTTTAAAAAAAAAAAGTTTTGATAAAGTGGCCAACCTCTGAGAATTAACTGTGGCAATCTTAATAGAATCAACCATTTTCAAACGGAGAGAGATAAACAAATGTCATGTAAAAATGATCAAAAAAGGAAAATTGTAGACAACCACTTACCACTACCATATGCATCCAGATATATTGGATTTCAATTGAAAAAGAAAATGAAAAACACTATCGCACCCTGTCTCTCACCCTCCATACCTGTTGTAAATAAACAGACATCGAACTCGAAGCGTCTATGGTTTTCCGATACCGATCTCACAACATGTTTTTTGACTCCGCAATTAACAATACACACACAAAAAGAAAAGTGAGTTCCGTTGCTTTAGTTTCTCAGTTATGTCATCCAGGATGTCAAATTAATGTCTTTTTCCCTCGTTGTCCAACGCAAACAATTTACCATTGCAATACCAGGTTGAATGTAACCTGGAATCATCCTTAAGATCACGGATCAGCTTGGCATTCAGCGGAGTCAGATGATCATGCACGATGAAGTGTTTTTCACTTTTTCGACCGAGCGGTTCTTTATAATCCGGATCGGTATCGCGGAATTTGGCGATTACTGGTCTGGGTGCGCCCCTACCCACTCCTGGAATTCGGTGGATGGCGTTCTGTGTTTCGTTCCATTGTAGAAATTTAATGTTACTCTTCTGCGAGTATTGTTGTGTCTGGTTTGCCAAAATTAAAGCATTACCTGCCATGTATTGAAGGGAGTTCAAGCTTTCCCCTTATTTGGCTTATTGACTGTGTCTGAGCATTGAATTTTTAGTGTACATGTTCTCAGTCAAGGTTGAAACTATCACACCTTTCTTTGATTTCTTTTTTGCTTTCACTTATTTTATTTTCAATTTTTTGCTCAAATTTTGTTTTCACTGCTGTTTTAATGTCATTTATTGATTCTTCCTAGATTTCTTTCAAAATTTAATTTTTAACGTCTGTAATGATTTCCTGTCTGAGCTCCTTTTTTTATTTCTTCTCAGAATGAGGTCATTATATTCTTTTTTCTGTATTTATTTCAGTCTTTTTTACCATGTTTTCTTGTATGTCAGACATGATCTCGTGTATTGATTTTAGTTCTCCTGATATACCTGTTGTTCCTGGTGGAACCCCAAGCGGGGAGTCCATGTCTGACCTCTCTGTTCCTTTCTGGGGTTTTGTTTTTGGACGCAGCTTTATTGGATACTACGGTGTTTCTCACTGAATCTGGCACTTTGTGCTTAATTGGACGAGCTTTTTTCCCGAGTTTTCTTTGGATTTTCAAATAGTTTTTTCCCCATTTTTTATCACACCTTTGTTTATCGTTCTCCACTGAGTGAGGACTCACAACCGAGTTTCACAATAGAAATTCTGATGTTTACGACTATCACAAATAAACGAGTTGGAAGCAAAATTAAATTAACTAACACTAATAATAAGTAAATAGTTAATACCAGATATCACAAAATTAAGCTTATAATCGTCAGAAACAAAGCAAAATCCAACATATATTGCAGAGCTTTTTTTACCAGTGCACTACTCCATTGCTTGTCCGGAAGTCATCCATATTTGAACAAAACCTAATGGGCTTATTCAATGAGTTTGTGTTTGTCACTTGCACGGTGTGAACGTTTATTCATCCCCAGCAAAAGAAATGGGTAGTGAGTTGAAATGCTTTATCAATCGGTTGAAATGAAAATTAAATAGGGGTCAGACTTTTGGTTATTTAAAAGTCCCTGGTAAATTTTATAGTTCATGAGAACCGAAAATGCACAAACATAATGACAGACAGACAAACGAAAGGACAAGGCTAAATTTATATTCCACATTCAGAGTAAAAGCGGGGGGACAACATGAAAAAACACGAATTCTAAAGAATAGGCATTGACGCATGTCGAATAAACAAATATATAACCAAAAAAAAAACAAATTTAAAGAAAGTGAAAAACAAAATAATTAAAAAATGTACAAATGTTTAGATGGGAAAAACATAAATTGTATTGTTGAAGTAACATGGAACTGTGTTTATCTTAAAGTAGAAAATACAGATTTCAAGGGGGGGGGGTAAACGTTTTCTACATGCACTTTGAGGGATTTTGGTATTAAAAATATAAGTAATTTAATATTAAATGATTAAATTTATATCATTATGGCCACTTTTTTGCATTTGCTTATGACGAATTCTTACGTAAAAAATTGCTGCATGGAAATACCTACGTAAAGATTTCTGAACCTAATAGCATGTGATGCTTTTAAACTCATAAACCTTCGGACAAATGAACCTTTGGACTATTGGGCCGTGACTTTCGCCTTTCTTTAAGGTTTTGGCTTGTCTTGAATTTGCCACAACAATGTTGTGATAAAAGAGAGATATAAGAAAGGTTAAGCATTTGAACGTGTAGTTCTACGGGTACGTGTAGAGTTACAAGTATGTTTATACGTACACGTACTATAATTCGGGGTATGTTCTGTAACTACATGTACGTGTATGCGTACGTGTAAAATAATTACATTAAACATTTTTAACATGTTTAGGTAACTCTCATTGTTTTTAAAATAATTATGTGACTTTGATAAAACGAAGAGCATAGTCGTCATTAATGAATCCTCTGTTTTACTTTACAGAACATCTAATATACACTTAGTCTATATATTTATCAAAAAAATGCTACAAATTGTCAATTACGTGTACTTTTATTTCTACCAGTTTTGTAAAGAAAAAATGACGTATTGTAATATACACACAATTAGGGGATTCTCTTAGTTACACGTACTATTACACGTACACGTTGAAATGCTTAATCTATCTAAAAAAAGACATTAGAATTTGCCATGTCTTAATCCGCTAAATGACAAAAAAGCGCGAAATGAGCGGAGTTGAATAGTACCCTTACACAGAAAACACTGTATAAGCAATCTGTTTAAGGCCACAATTGACCATGGGTTTGGCTGTTGCGTTTGTCATCCTCTTGAGCGGTTTCTATTTTTTTTTTAGTATTCCACTATTTCTACTGAAGAGTGTCGGAAAAGGGACGTATATATATCCCCTCTGACTTGCACAAACATTTGTACGATGAAACACTTGATCAGACGAGCGCCACTCGTCATATTGCATAGGCGCACGTTCAATCGTCCGATCATCTGGTCATTCGTGCGATCCAATAGCATTAATTATTTTACAACACTCGCATTCATCATACAACAGTTCATTTAGACGTAAGTTATATCGCAAGATTAAATGCATTTACATCTTATATATGCAATTTTTTGGGGCAACATTTTACGAACCATATCCATTTTTTTCGATCTTACGAATATTTTGTTGCTTCTGCTCATGTGCCAATTATGAAAGGGCTTAACTCCGAAAAATTAATGATGTTATATTAATGTAGAAGTTGCACTTGCTATTGCCAATTGTATTTGTTAATCATCTTTTTGACGAAAATCTACAACACTTTACCATCTCTTAAATAATGGTTTCTTAAGGTACCTCACTACACCTAGACTTATAAGTTTTAAGACACTACATCACAAATAAAATTTAGCAGTAGGATTGTCACGTCCCCGAAATCAAAATACTATATTAAAATAACGAAAATATGACAGTATGTTTTACATCACTTGAGCTTTAGGTATACTTGACGGATTTGTAAAGTGATGAAAATCCCTACTCTCGTCATTTTTTTTACCTTTGAACTATTGACATGTCCTTGCACTTTAATTGTTGCAAAGTATAAACGCTGGTGACGGTTGTGTCACAGTTTCAGGTCGAAACCCAAATTACACAAAATGATGCACGGCTAAATTACATAAACATCAAACATTGACTATTATAATGTAGGTTTCAAAATTATCCAAATACGCTGTACGTACCTATATTTGTTGTGCCTTTGGAGGAAATAGTTGATAAGATTAATATCACGGGTGTTTCGTACTACATGTACCATCAGGCCTGAAAGCCATCTTCACTCTTTTTTTAACCCCATCCCCCTAAAGCCTTTTTAAACGATTTAGAGAGACCTTAACATAGACTAAAGGTGGCTTAAATGTCGTTAGTCTACCTTACTGCATGTTTAAGCAACCTTTAAGGCACACGCACAGGTATCAAATCATCCAATGACGGACCAGGAACCTTTGACTTCGGAAGATGCAACAAAAAATTTCTATGGTTAAAAGTAAACACTTACAGTACCGATTAGACCCAACCTAACACCACTGTAAACCCCGGGTTTACTTTTGTGGTTTACTCGGGGTTTACTTTTTGTAAATTTGGGTGCACTCGGGGTTTACTTTGAGTTTACTCGAGGTTTACTTTGGATTTACTTAAACATTGCTTTTGAGGTCAACTGTACGCACTGAAGTGTGTCTCCACCCGTCTTTAACTTAGCATCCTACTGCCTGTTATTCCTGCCCCTTGTATATTCAAATACACAGCTTGCGTCTGTTTCCAGGATATACTTCTGACTTGGTTTACTCTCTTTGGGTTTACTTACTTTGGGTTTACTCTGGGTTTAGTGTGGGTCAACTCTAGTAAACCCGGAGTAAACCCAGAGTAAACCCAGAAAGTAAACCCAGGGTTTAGTTGGGGTTTACTTTCTGTTAGGTTGGGTCTGATCGGTACTGTACTATGGTTCGATATACAGAAAATAACATATATTAAATTTATGATAAAACAGTACATATATAGACACCATTCAAAAATTGTTACTTTGTTTACAGAATGCGAAAAATGCGTGCATTACATGACCCCTTTTTTGATTATATGCAGAAAAAATTTGAGAATGAAGCCGTTTCTTTCTTGATATGATTTTACCTCAATGATATCTAGCCCGAATACACTATAGTGAAGTCCTAGGGACCAATGGATTAACTTGGTTATATTCGTAATTCGTTCAATCCGTAAGACGATACTGAAATAATAGTTATACCGAAATCACTATATACATGTACATGTCTTTTTTCAGCAGACTATAATTTTTTGCTACTTGGGGCTTAGAATTACAATACATTATTTTGAGACCTTTAATGATAGGATTGTGAATTGAAGAGTCTGTGTTAAAATAAATTCATTCAAACTATTATGTTAAATGGTAATGCAATCTGTAAAGAAATTCGTTAAAGTAGTGTTAAATTTTATTATCATCCACCTGTACGGGATTCAAAATCAGTTATATCCGTGAAATCGTTATATTGGAATTAGTTATAACCGATAAATTTTGCAAAAATATGTTAAGAATTTTACCTTCACGATATCCGTGTTTGTACTTAACGAGTTTTATCGTTGCTCTAAAAAAATTAAGGACGACAGACCCAATTCCATTTGCGCAGATATATTGCTCAGCTAAAAGAAGTTATTGTTACGAACATCAACATCTCAATATTACGTCACAATCACTAAAAGTCAAAGAAAAATCGCTTATGAAGCAATTTACCATTTCATTTCGATCTGCTTCAATACTCGAAATGAAAATAGAGTGAAACCGCTCCTGTGCATAAATTTTGACGTGTTTTGTCATACATAAATATTTAGCATACTCTGATAGTTGTTTTTTTTTTCATAAATCAACCTCTAAATAATGTACATAAACTTTTTTTCGGGTTTGCGCTGTACTTCCCATGAAAAAAATTGAGGAAAAACAACGATAAACCGCACGTCGGCATGTTCTTATGTGATATTAATTCATATAATTACATAAGTGTCATGATTTAATTTGGATAAAAAATCCATTTTGGATTTTTTTTTAAAAAACAATTTTTCTATCTTAAGAATTCTTTTTCCCATTATGTTCAATTGAAAAAAAAAGTTAGACAAGCTTTTATGGTAAATTTGAATAAAAAATATATCACATAATATTTTTAGCTCACCTGAACTGAAAGCTCTAGTAATCTTTTCTGATAAAAATTTATCCGTTGTCTGTCGTTGGCGTTGAAAAATTTCCAGGTAGTGTAGATTCAAATTTGTTCAAATCATTGTCCCCAGGGGTAGGGTGGGGCATCACTGGGGATGAATTTTTACATAGGAATGTAAAGAGACATTATTTAAAAACCCTATTCTTATTAAGTATTAGGTCCGAAAAGCTAAAACTTGTCTGGAGGAATCCTCAAATAGCGTATATTCAAGTTTGTAAAAATCATGGTTCTCGGGGGTAGGGCGGGGCAACAATTGGGGATTAATTTTTTGTATGAATATATAGAGAACATCTTTAAAAATATTCTGGGAAAGTTTTCAGTTCAAAAAGCAGTAACTTGTGTGAAAGCAATGGTTGTGCCGAATAAAGTTTGATCAAACCATTCCTTAAGAAAAGTGGGGCCCAGAGCCGGGGAGGGGTGTAGAGAAAAAAACATTTTACACGAATTGTACAACAACAAAAGGGGCTTGGTAGTTACCATATAAATATCTGGATAAAAATTGGCAGATTTTGAAATATTTCTGAGCAAGATCTACTGTACTTAGTTGTTAAGATATTTTGATTTTGATACTGTAATGCTAATTTGATCAGAGTTAAGGCTATTGTTGCTCAGGTGAGCGATATGTTCTCTGAGCCTCTTGTTTTAAAATTAATTTTTCTCTCACAAGAATGCTTATTCTCATTGTGTTAAATTGACAAATAGAAGTAACGCTTATATTTTTTGAAATGGTCCCTACTAAAAACCTCTTAGATTTTTATGTTATTTTTTGTTTGATTTTTATGTATCTTGAGTAACTCTAACCTATATAACCTATATTCTCATGAAATCACTATTGTAGTGCTTGTCCTGAATACAAATGGTATATACGTTGTACCAAAGAGGGAATATCTAATCTAAATAGGATCGGTGTTACGAAAAATATTCATTAGTAGTTTTGTATTTCCAAAATGCATTTAAACGATTATTCAAAATCAATTTGTTTAACTAATATTTCTTTACAGAATTGTCACCACAGAACAAAGTCAATGGTGAGTGCAAATCTGACAACTTTGAATTTACTCCTCTTTACAAAGCTTGCGAACAAGGACAGGAGTCACAGGCCGCTTTGTTATTACGTGGAGATGCAGACGTCAATTTTTGTGAACACAATGGATTAAATCCTCTCCTTATAGCTTGTCAGAAGAATCACTATAAAATTGTAGAGTTATTGTTGTGCAAAAAGGCAGATATTAATGTTTTGAATAACGATGGACTCAGCCCATTATTACTTGCTTGTGTAAATAGACACAGTACTATTGTGCGATTGTTATTAGATAACAATGCAGATGTAAATCTATGCGAAAAAAATGGATTCAGCCCTTTGCTTATCGCTTGTAGGGATGGGCTTGCTGAAATAGTTCAGCTTCTTTTGAGTAAACAAGCAGACATCAATTTGTCAAACAGAGACGGTTTCAATCCTCTCAGTATAGCAAGTTTTAATGGTCAAAACGATGTTATATCGCTTTTGATCGAAAAGGGAGCGAATGTCAATCTTTCTAGCAAAACTGAGTTAAGTCCTCTTTTCAATGCATGCCAAAGAGGTCATGAAAAAACAGCAGAAATTTTAATCGAAAATGGTGCACACGTCGATTTTCCTCAGATGTTAGAAACAAAAGTATTAAATGGCCCCTTTTCTTTTTTATTAAGAGGATGCAACGATATGTTACAGACTTTTATTGATAAGGATACAAATATTCTTGATGGGTATTCCTTGCGGCCTTTGGAAATAGCCATTCTATCTAAACATGGAAACACTGTCAAACTTTTGTTAGAGAAAGGCGCTAATGCTAATTTACCTAGCTGGATGGGATGTACTCCTCTTCATTGGTCTCTTTTGGTGAAAGATGAAATCATTATAAATCATTTACTACAAAATGGCGCAGTCGTAAATATGTTTTCGTTTGATAATACTCCACTGTTAATGGCCTCTTGTTCGGGTGATGAAAATATTGTATCATTATTATTATCAAAGGCAGTTGACATAAATATTAACAGCCAATGTGAAGCAAGCCCGCTTCATGCAGCTTGCATACGAGGTCATTACGGTGTCGTAAAACGTTTTCTCGAAAAGGGGGATTTCGTTAACTTCTGCAATACAGATAAACAATCTCTTCTACATCTAGCTTGTGAAATGGGACATTATCAAATTGTAAATCTTTTGCTTAAGAATGAAGCAACGGTCAATTTAACAGACAAAGATGGCCAGAGTCCTCTCCATGTCTCTTGTTATATGAAACATGATCGTTTGGTAGAAATTTTGTTGAACAGTGGCGCAACCGTGGACTTGAAAAATCATATGGGATACACTCCGCTATATATCGCATGCAATGTTGGACATTGCAAAATAGCTAGTCTTCTTTTAGATAAGGGAGCTGACATAAATGTAACCGATAATATGGGATTCACTCCACTGTATGTAGCATGTCAAAGAGGAACTATCAACACCGTAGAGCTTTTGCTGAATAATAAAGCCGACGTGAATTTAAAAAGCAAAGCAGGATTTAGCCCACTTTATGGAGCATGTTACATGGGTAATAACAAAATTGTCACAAAATTATTGAACAATGACGCTAATATAAATTTACTTGCAAACGATGGAACCACCCCTTTATATATCGCTTGTTACAACGGACATGACGACATTGTGAAAATATTGCTGGCCAATGGTGCTGACATAAATTTATGCGATAAATCTGGAATTAGCCCACTGGCAATAGCTTGCGAAAAAGGATACAACGCCACAGTCGATATCCTTTTAAGTAAGGGTGCTGATGTCAATGCATCTGATAAAAGAAAGCGTAGTCCTTTATTCAGAGCTTGCTTTCATGGATATATTTTAATTTCGGAAAAGTTACTCGAGAATGGCGCTGATGTAAATTTAAGTCAGGAAAATAACATCACACCCTTGCATATCTCGTGTATGAATGGACATGTAGACACAGTGAGGCTTCTGTTAAAAAAAGGCGCCAATCAGAATTCGATCACCGAAGAGGGACATAGTCCATTTTATAAAGCTTGCCTTGAAGGGTATGAACAAATCGCTTTCATACTAATTAACAATGGGGCTGAAGTTAATTTACATGACGAGATGGGTATCAATGCTCTCCGTATAGCATCTACTGAAAAACATGAAAGCATAGTAAAAGCGTTGGAAAAAAGAGTAGCGCGGTCCAGTGTTCAAAAGTAGCGATGTCTTTAAACCGCTTGTGAAAGTTGTAAATGCACAAATATGACCAAAACATTGGTTCCTTGCATATTTTTGTGCATTACCTATTACATATTTAGTACTAGCATATGTATGTACATAATAAAAACGTATTCCATGATATATGTAACAGACTCTAAAATTGTGAAAGTGTTTTCAATAGTCTTTATATTTTCTTGCACAGGAAAGCATATACTAACATTATTACATAGAAATCTGTGAATTTGAAACTGAAAAACATGGTTGGATATTTCAAGTCATTCTAAACGTTAGTATAAAGATTTTATTCATTTGCGAAAATATTTAGAACTGTTGTAGTATTCTTTACTTGGGTCATTAATGATTCAATAAATTGATGCTCAGGAAGTCGTTAAATCATGAGTCTAGGGCTTAAAAAATGGCCACACTAAAAATTGTAAATTTTCAAAGAACATTTTTGTGCTTCTGTCGTTATTTGTTGTTATTCTGAACTTCCTATTATATGATATTGATTTTTCTTTCTTTCGTAAGTGAATTTCAAATTAGAGGTGGTGGTGAAATATGGAAAAAAAAACTTAAGGGTAGGTTTAAACAAATTCAGCTTTTAGACACATTTTGGCAGAACGGATAAAGAACTTGCTTCTGTGAGATGTTCATGTACATAATTAAAAAAAAAATGTGGAATGCAAATATGAATGAAATAACATTATTTCTAACTTCTAATTGATAATTGATTTGGTTTGATACTTCATACTTTGATTGTATCTTCGCTTTTTTCAATCTTTAAATGCTTTCTTTTAAACATACACCATTAACATAATGTACATTCATTGCATGATAGTGATAAATTAAAGAGATATACCCCCCCCTAAAAAAAATCATTTTTCCCGGGGGTATTGTGCAAAGGAAAGTTGATTTTTGTGGGGAATTTATCTTCATATTTTCGTAACATCGTCAAATTCTTATGGTTTGTTTAAGGCAGTCTATCCATAACTATCATGTTTTATATCTTATTTGGATTCTAAGGGATTGATAAAATAATAAAGATATATTTTTTGCAATTCTTCAAAGTTTTGAATAATAACAAATTTATCACAGATTTGAAGTTTGCATTATAGTATATTGGGAACATGAAATTTTTAGTTATATATATCTAAAAAATCTCTCAGAAATATCCTGGTCATCAGTCCCAAACGTTTTCACATTTTTAAAAAAAAATGCCTAAATAATTTATAATTTACCGTACATATATTGAGAAAATGATTTTATCTTAAATCTTGTAAAGGGCAGAACTCTTTTAAAAAGTTTCAAGTGCAACATATTCACTCTTACGACTACATACATACTCCGTAGTTTGGTGAGGTCAGCTTCATAATAATTATGAAATACACATTTAATGTAGTTTCAATCAAAACTGTTAAATTCACCTTAGTTATGAATGGACTACCTTTACTTTTAAAAAGTAAAAATGTCTTTGTAGTATACCTGCTTTTCTGATTAATAAAATGATTAATTAACATAACAATATTAAGGTTTCCGAAGAGGTTGCATATGGTATTTATTCGGCGGAACGCTTGACGTTTTCTTTGCCCTGTCACGTGACTTTCTAAGCCAATCAGATGACACATTATACAGAATCATCAAATAAGGGCGTAATAAACAGTTGTGTTGCTTTTTGTTTATTTTTAAATGAATTACAGGAATTATATTGTTTTTCCCCCAAAGATGTTTTTTCTTTCTTGTCAAGGTATTGTTTTGCTTTATTTTTTTTTAGAGAAAAAAAAATCAAAATTGTCGCCTCATTCTTTCGGGTTTTTGTTTTCCAAGTTCGTTCAAATGTCGCATTTATCAATGTAGATTTTAGTTTAATGAACGCAATTATTCAATATTCCATCCAAAAAAAAAGTCTTCGCTTGGCGATGTATTTCACTTTCCCCTCCCCACATGTTTTTTGACAGATCTCTTTACGATAACTCTTTTTTATGATAAGCAACGCGAATATGTTTTGCTGCATGTGATTAAACTTTTTTCAAAGTTTGCTTAGTAAAATTGTTTGTGTTAAATAAAAAAAAGAACATTTTCATCATATATGTATGTTTGATCATATGTTAGCGCTTAAACGCTACATTGTAACAGCGTTTTGTGTAAGAGAGAGAGAGAGAGAGAGAGAGAGAGATTATTTTCATGTATTATATAAATGAATGAATGAATAAATTAATTAATGTATGTATGTACTTTTATCCTTAACTCTCAATGAAATTTGCTATGTAAAGTTCATTATTGAATTATGTTGTTGAATAGACTATATATATATAACTTGCAAATAAAGTAAAAGAATCAGTATTGTGGATGCCTACACGTCTTTTTAGGACACATTAGACTAATCACTTCCCGTAAATCTTCTACAAATTTGGGCACCTGAATCCCACATTCTGCACTTTCCAACTCTTCATAGGAAATGTTAGCCTCTTTGACCAAGCTGTAAATTATAACTTTTTAGATTTGTTACTGACTGGCTACGGAAATATATCGGCTTCGTCACGCCGTCTGTTAGATTGATCAACCCCTTATATTCCAGCATTCACTCAGTAACAAAACTAATACGGTTTTGACACCCCGAGAACTATCAGTGGATAAATTTATTTAACAAGACGAAATGATCATCAACAGTCCATTTGAAAATTTAACACCATGTCCTATATAACAAATTGGAACTCTTAAAAATTATTGGCCACATTGCCAATTTTTTTTTTCATTAATATTATTTTTTTAACTGACGAATAAAGAGATAATACTGAAATGAGGGACGTTTAAACCAACGAAATTGTGCTATTTCAGTTAATTGTGAAACAAAATATATCAAAGCAGTAAAAGCTTATTTTTGGATGTCGTCAGTCCTATAACAGACCAAGCTGTGAAGACAAATGGAAAACTGCAAGTAAGCATGGTATGATTTTTTTTGCATCGTTTAGTGTGTCATAGGACCGACGAAATTTAAAAGTAAGCATTCAGTGCTTATATTTATGTTCGTTCTGATGTCTTCATAGGCTTTGAGGCTACCTGCACATATAGAGAAAGAAAATATTCTCAAATACATAGGTCCCATCGGCTGTCGTGTTGTATGGTAAGTAAACTGGCGTTTTCTTGTCCTTCAGGCATGCTCCTATTGCTTCGATGGGGTTTTCAAGACAAATGTCTATATGTCGATTGTCTTTGTTATTGAAATGGATAATAATTTATAACGATACAAATATAGACACACCTCAAAAGTTCCATGTGACAACATATTAATGAAATTTAGAAGTTTGACTATCAATATAAAAAATGCAGATGTGCATTTAAGTGCCTGAGCTTTGAACTCTTCTGAAAAAATTCGTAAAAATTATGGTAAAAATTAACGAGAAAATGCATTGTTTAAAATACACGTCACAGTTATATCGATGCTTCGATGGTATTAATAGCAAAACTTTGAAATTTTAGGAAAGATCCGTTGACTACCCAGCCTCTTGAGATTGTTAAGTGTTTCTAACTCTGTGTTGTTTTGATTCTACACGTTTTGTAAAGCTAAACAAATTCAAACAGGATACCGAAAATTTCATGTGATGCACACAGGGTTAGGTTATTACCCTTGTTACACATACACGACAACGCATGCGTGTAAATGTTTACCATATTAATTGTAATGATTTTGCTTACTTTAGATTTTGTAATTCATAGAGAAAATTAAACCAAAAGATAACCCGCTTAAAAGGTTAGTTAGTGCTTATTATTTTATAAAACAAAAATAAGCATTATCAGAATAATGTAACATTGATGCAAAATACTTACAATTTCGTTTTTTTTTTTTTTCACAAAGCTTTAAGCACCCTTTTTAATGTTTAGGTTAATTATCCGTACTTATTCGATAATTTTAAAGATACACCAAAAAGAAGTAAAACTTTTACTAATCATCAGGTCTTACGGGGAACAGATTATTCTTGAATTACATACCTCTATTTTCTAAGACCGCCCTTAATTAAAGACGATTGTTGATGTACAAGCTTTGCACCACGTTAAAGATCAGCGCGCCCAACAGTAAGCAGGACAACCAACTTTCCATGTTAAATTCTAACTTCAAACAAATTAGCTTTTCATATTTTTTCCTTTTATACAGTTATACAGTTTCATTGTCTTTATTGCTGCAATTTTATGGTATGAATTGTTTTAAAATTACGCCTGTTGACGGAATAATGGTTACCATTATTGACAAAAGATTAAGGCAGATACATTTTCCCCACACATTAAGTTTAGGACATAAATTATATTTGAACTTTCCATTATATCTTTAAGACAGAAAGAGAGAGAGAGAGAGAGAGATATTTCCCATAATTTTAGGATTATAAGAAGAATAAAAAAGATAAAAAAAATTTGGTATTTTTTTTAAATAAAATAGATTTAAAATTAAAAAAAACGGTTTTGTTAATAATTATTCCAAAAAAACAAAATAAAAAAAAAATTACCAATTGTCAAAACATGTATGCAGGAGAAAATGGTGATGAATTTAACTCTTGTCCTTTTTCGTACTCGTCTATCTGTGTGATTCTTATTCTTGTTTTTTGTCTATACAATAATCAGGGTTTTTTTTTCAATTTGCAAGAAAAATTTAAAAGTGTAAATTGTAAAACTATCCATTTAACTAAATTAGCTTCATTACAAATATTTTGTTATGGAGAGTCTTTTAGATTGTTTTCCAGATTATGGATAATAATTTACTTGTAGTATTTCGACCTCTTATCATCGCTCATTTAAAAATGAAACGTCAATGATATACAATGGATGACATTATACTACAAAAAAGGAGAAGACGAAAAATTACCCATTCATGTATGTTTGAACATAAACGTTTCTGAATTTATATAGAAATTTAGCCTTAACGCAATCAACTTTCTGTGCTCTATCTTTGTAATCAATTGACAAATGACGTAAAGATCAGGCGATTATGAGATTCAAGCTTAGAATAAACTTATCTTCGAGTGTAATGGACAAAATAGATAATTCATCGGATTTCAATACATTGATATTGTTATTTTGATAACCTCAATGAAATACATAATCATGTATTTCAATCATAATTAAAAATGGATATTACATTACTACATTATTTTGTTTATTATTAAACAATATTCAAAGTATTTCACTTAAAGCAATACCCTTACAACAAAGTCATAAGTAGTTAATTGAGCAAGGTGCAAATGGAGAATAAAATGTTTTGTTTTTTTTTTTCAATTTATTGCTCTCGAGTTCTAGCAATTACGTTAGTGTTTTCTACTGGAATACGCTCGACTTAATGGTGGGGGATTCTGGAAATACTGTGCTACTGTAGATAAACTGTAACATGTGATTTCGTTTAATCATCTACACGTGATCTGCAGTTTAGTGTTTAATTGTAAATGTATATAGGTAACGATTGCTTAGGTCTTATAATGCCTTTTTAAAATTATGATAAATAGCCAGCTCTATCTTTACTAACTTCAAGTTCGAAAAGAGCTCGGGTCAACATCGTATATTCATTCATACTTTCTTTCCTCTACATAGAGATTGAACATAATACAAACTTAAAGTTTCTAAAGAATCATATCAAACATATACAATTACACAAGTAATAATGGAGAAAAAAGAAATAAATAAATAATAAATCAATAAATAAAAAGGAAATATCAAGACTATATAAAAAGTTATCGTGCACATGATGTCCTCACGTGTGGAATACAACAGAAGTTGATATGTAGTACTCTGCTGCCGTGCTTCGTATTATTTTGAAGTTAAGAATACGAAATGCTGTACTGTCGGATTCATGAGTGGTATGGTGTCCCAGAAGTCCAAGAAATAGGTAACGTATTGATGATCCACGCAATTCCACAGAGAGTCGCACATCGAATCAGTTCACGATCACGTCCCACCAGTTTTTGCAAATCATCGCCATGGATGGACAGGACGTGGCGCTTGCAAACAACAAAACAACAAAACAAATTGGGCCTACATGAACTTTGTATTAGCAAATCTTATTTACGATACTTGAATATTAAAGGTACATACATGTATATTATTATTTTTTTTTGTAATTAAAAAATTACTTCAAAAATGTGATTGCACATACCGATAAGCACAATAAAAGATCAAGGAAGATTAACTGTAGATAATGAACTGTATGTATTTAAAAATTTTCAAAATCTTTTAAAACTGCATAATTTTGTATTGAAGATACAAAAAGTTTTGTAATGTTTTTGCTCATTGATCAGATTTTGTGTAAATCGAGCTTAAAGAAAAGAAAAATGAGCCGAATTTCGGGGGAAGAGCAAAGTGTTTTCATATTTTTTTTTAAATAAACCGATTATATTTATGAACTCCCAGCAAAAACTGCAGAATGCATGACATATCGAACGATTTTTCATTACAATATTTTTGATTTAATATCATAAACCACTTGCGCCGGTGCAATTCATATAGATCATTTGCCGTGTTAGGTTACTCACGTCACGTACGCGTGATAAAGGATAACATACATGTATGACGTCACAAAGTTTACTGCCCTCAATTTAAGATGTTTTTCGAGAATAAAAACAGTATCGTTTATCGATATCATTTACCATCGGAAAGCTTTACCATAGTTGCGCAATTTTTTTAAACATTCAATAAAGATTTTTTTCTTTTGATATGTACAAAAATTGTTCTGAAAACAAGCAAATATATGCGTCAAAAGAACTCAAATAAAAGGAAAAACATTTTGTCTGCTATTGCTTCTTTGGTGATACATGTAGGACTAGCGAAACTGGAAGACCTGAATGAAGCATGTTTTGAAAACATAATTTTAGTTTTGTATCTGATAAGATTTTTACAAATTTCACTGAAACCTAGAAGAAAGTCTGCGCAAAAAACATAACAGAGAGGTTGAAATTTAAAACGTATACGGATACGCGTACGTGTGTGAAGACTACACGTACACGTTTTTTGTAATTTATCAGTTGAGATTTCTTAACTTGTAAATTATAAACGTGTACGCATTTTTTTTAACATTAATTCATTCAGTTATTTCCAAATAAATCAATTTTCATGCAAATGAAGTTGACGTAATACGCGAAGAATTTAGATGATTCCCCTTGTTCACGTACCGGTACACGTTTGCAATCTAAACCTCTCTAATTTCAGTGAAACAATTATCAAATAATGGGTTTTTTTCTGTTATACCTAATGTTATACCTATGAATGCTGTAACATTTTGGTGAACTATTTGTTAAAATTATCTTCGAAAACGCGCTGAAGAAACTTTCAATTAGAAGTAAAAACACACATCGACTTGCTTTCGTATTACAAATGATTTATATTAAAAGAGTGATATCATTATAAAAGTTTGTTTTCCCTCGGACTGAAATGTCACATTTTCATTGGATTAAACATGACACGTGATTGCCTCATATATCTCTATGTAGGTTCTTTGAGAATTAATATTAGGCAATATGGCCGTCATTGGCTGCCGCCTCACCTACTCATCTCGATATTTCATATTATTTAACACATAAATCGTGTTCAGTAAGTCATTAAAATATTTGGAGTAGTGGCCCTTTGGAATAATTTTTTTAAATTAGAGTAGTTGCCCTTTGAATATTGACGTCACATTGTTGTGTCTGGTGCAGAACAAAATGGCAGCGTCTAAATTTGCTCAAATTTCTGCAGAGGTTTAAAATTGAATAGCAACAAAACATTGTAGGTAATATGGATGAAGCAAAGATTTTAAAACCGTATTTGAAAGGTGGTATTGATAATCTTGAAGAGTTTAAATAAGTTAAATTGGACAAGATGTAAGGCATTTTTCAACGTTGAATATTGACCGGGGGGGTAATTTTTCAACGTTGAAAATTGAGATCAAAATCGTGAAATTTATACCCGGGGTCATTTTTCAACGTTATGAGAAAGATTTTTTTAAACTCTGATAACCACGACACGTTGAAAATTGATCCTGTTGAGAATTGACCCAAACCTCAGAGTTTTGATATGGACTGTAACTTACTGTACCCGGTTTAAATGTACAATCTTGCACATATTTGAAAGTTTCAGTTTTAAAATTTTCATACACTCCGATACGTCTGTGGACGTGGCATTGGCGGATCCAGAGGGGGGGGGGTTCCGGGGCCCCTTTCTCCGGGACATATGAAAACGTTCAATGCCTATTTAAAGGCAATTTTCCCCATTTATAATAGAAATACTGTAATTATCTCAAAGAAATGCTTTTAAAATTGCTTACTTAAAGAATTTCGTACTGCGTCCCATAATTTTGTTCTTATATGAAAAAACCCTATCGATTTTTTTATCGAAATAAAGTACATTGTACTCCCCCTCAGCATCTGGTGTTTACTACACTGAGTAAACATGTGGAAAATCAAAGAAAAAATACACAAAATTAAGCAGTATTGCTAAAAACATAGATTTATAATAACAGCTACAATGTATTTTCTACTCTACTCTTTTTAAAAAAAAATGTAAAACGACGTTCAAGTACGAGTACACGCATTCGTTTTACTTAGTTAATTACCTAAAGTAATTATAATAGATGAGTTTTACTTCGTTTCATACAAAAAATACTGTACAAAGAAAATTGCATGACCCGCTTATGCGGTTTATGCTATTTTTCTGGAATGCTAGCTACCTTCATACCCACATGATACACAATAGAAAGCCTTTTTTTGTTTCCAAGAATCGGAAATTCTGTAACGAAAATACCGTGTAAAGGGTTTATTTGTAAACCATTATGAAAATGTATTACACACGTACCATTTATTCAGCAGATAAATTATCCCCTTTCTTTTGTCATATCCTATCATTTAGACCTTTATTTAAGAAGGCAATCGATAGAAATCAAAATCGATAAATAATTCAGAATTTAAAAACATCAAATTCGTGTACATAAAAACGTTACCAAAATATCCATTTTTAGAATAGTTTGTCGTAATTAGTCTGAGTTATTTTTTGTTTCTTAGTGTTTCTTTTCTATCAAGCATAGACGTACTTTCTCATTGCTGGAGACTTGGGCTTGAGGCTAGATATGCAAATCTACCTTACGGAAACCAAAACGGCAAAACGCTCAAAATGTCCTGTTTATTGACAAATGATGAATATTGCACATATTGGTTGTCATCAAATGGAACCCCCCCCCCCCCTTTTCCAAATTGCTGGATCCGCCTCTGCGTGGCTGATTTTTTTTAGATTGATCTGTCCGATTAAACATTTAATTTTGAGACTGAAAATATGATATCCATTTATTATTACAATACTATGTAAATAAAGCTAAGAAGATGACCGTTTGCTTCGGAATGAAACAGGCAAGTCGGGCAAGAATACTTTTTGACATTATCTGCAAGTGTAGTGTTTTTTTGTAACGTATTATTGTAGAATCATTAAATATGACTTCACAAATATACTTTTACTTATACTTGTTTTAATATACTTTTAGACATTTTATAAACCAAATTTTGAAAAAAAATGAATCGACACTTTAAAGTAGATACATCATGATCATTAAAATGATATTTGAATATATGCTGACATGTACATCAGCATACAAATGATAATGAATGTATTCATGCACATGCAGTCATAAAATCAAACATGTTTAAATTTAAGATGAACAATATCAAATTGTGAATTTGACATTCAATTTGTTTTACACTCCATCAGTACAAGTATTATATAAACAGGCACTATTTATTTTGTTATACTGAATGTCTTAATTTTAAAGAAAACTTAACTGCTTTTACATAGGAATAACGTGAATTCTACAGCGAACCGTACGCGCATAATTTTCGTGCATGTAACACTTTTTAATGTTACCCGTTGCTAAGTGCGTTGCTTACGCTGAGGGTAATAGAACAAATTATGAACTGCGTCTAAACCAACCAGATTTCAGAATTTAACATGAAAGTATAACAAAACAATTTGTTTTATAACTGGTGATTACTGGTCATATTTTTTTAGTTTTGTAATCAATTAAAAAAACTGATTTATTTTTTCATTTTTTAATAATAATGTATATTATACTGTGCCCTGGCAGAAAAAAAAAATATTTACCTACCCACGTACCCAACTCCAAAATGTAGGGTCGGGTTAGGGGAAACACAGATATTTTTAATGATGGCCTTATCGCTACTTTTCAGGCAATTCAACAGAGCTCTATTCTACAGGCACCTGACGTTGTATATTTTTCTAATAATTGAAAATTGCTAACCTCTACACTGTTATATTGGGTAAAGGGTGTATATGTATTCATATTAAAGAATACATTCAGGTATATATATATATATATATATATATATATATATATATATATATATATATATATATATATAATAAACACATTTACACATGTGTTTAATTTTTTTTTCGACTTAACAATAATTTTCCATAAACTTGCCACATTAACTTTATTGAAGCGCCAATTTTCTGCATATTCAGAATCATAGTTTTTTTTGAAAAAGCAATTTATTTCTATTATTTTGAATTTTTAATTCCATTATTTATCTTTAAATTAGAAACACGGGCAACTGACGTAATATATTTTTTTAAAATTAAAAGCATATACCCTCTACTGCAAAAATGTTAAACAATTTAAAAAAGTAGGTTTGCATCTATATATACAGTCGGAGGATGGTTGATCTAATTATATTAATGGTATATATGTAAAGACATGCAAAGTTGAATATATATAGATTACTCAAGAATACAATTGATAGATAAACACTTGTTAAAATTCGTCTTTTATCAGACCTAGATTGGAATGTGGTGATGTTGTGTTAAGCAGCTGTATCAAAAAACTCCGAATTGCTTAAACATGTACAAATTGAAGCAACCAGGACAGTGACAGGGATCAGAGTTAATTCTTCTAAAATCATTTTATATAGTGAGTTTTATTTGGAAACCTTACAATCTCGAAGAGATAAACATTATAAGCTAATTATATTCTACATGATTATAAATGGTTATATTATAAAGATATGTTAGATTTAATTCAATCATATTTTCCAACTGGTCATGCAAATAATATTTGGTCGAATTAGCCTTTAGCTCACCTGAGCTGAAAGCTCAAGTGAGTTGTTCTGATCACTTTTTGTCCGGCTTCCGTCCGTCCGTCTGTCTTTCTGTAAACTTTTTACATTTTCGACGAACCACTGGGCCAAAAACAACTTAACTTGGCACAAAGCATCATTAGGTTAAGGAGATTCAAGTTTGTTTAAATGAAGGGCCACGATCTCTTTCAAGGGGAGATAAATAGGATTTATTGAAATTTTGATGATATTTATAAAAAAAAATCTTCTTTTCAGAAACCATTTGGCCAGAAAAGCTAAAATTTGTATGAAAGCATCCTCAGATATTGTTATATTAATTTCGTTCAAATCATTGTACCCGGGGGTAAAGTGGGGCCACAATAAGGGTCGAAGGTTTACATAGGAATACATAGTGTAAATCTTTTAAAATCTTCTTCTCGGAAACTAATCAGCCAGGAAAGCTGAAGCTTGTGTGTAAGCATCCTTATGTAGTGTAGATACAAATTTGTGAAAATCATGAAAAAATTTACATAGGACTATTAACAGAAAAAAAATTTAAAATATCTTTTTCCAAAAAAATATTGCCCAGAAAAGCTGTTAATTTACTGAAACAACCAATTTTACAAATGAAAATATTTAATTATTCACAAAAAATGAAATGTTATGATAAATGGTTTTTAAATTACTATGGAACATACTGTAAACCAACTTTTATTCGCGTGCTAGAAATTTTTGCGAGGTTTGCGAGAGTCTCGTCCTCGCGAATATTTCTCGCCGCGAACCAGTCTTTAATGTATGGTTGTTATAACAAAATACGGATTTGGATAAAGCTTGGTCGCGAACATTAGTCGTCGCCAACCAATTTATTGGAAGTTAATCGCGAAATATAGTCGCCGCGAATAAATGTTTGTTTACAGTATTGCCGATTCCTTTAAATTATTTATCCTTTGGCCCCTGGACGATTCTTGGGCCTCACAGGGGTTTCAGAGTTTGATGTAGGTTTATATCCTTTATATAAACAATTGTTTAGGATCTCTATGAGATCTGCAATGTCAACAGGTGAGACATGTATGACTATAAAATCATCCTTTTAGAAAAGGGACTTGATTATAAACATAAGAATATTCAGGGGAAAATGGACTCGTACTTATACAGGAACTACATGTAATATTCTACATTGCCAAGATAGTTTGAATTATGACTCTTTTAAGCTGATTTTATCATACCTATTGTTACTCCGGTGTGCAATGTTGGCCATGGGCCTCTTGTTTACTATCTACCAATATATCGGACTACTTATTACAATAGCTTTGTTCCGTCTACATGTAAATAATGGAATAATCTTCATGCAGAAAAGAAAATTTCATGAACTCTATCTATCTTTAAGTCAAAACTTAAAAAACAAAACAAAATATACCCAGAGCTTACAAACACTTCAGTTAAGGAAATAGGAAATAATATTCTACGTCAATTACGGAATAAAGCTAGTAAAGCTTACTTATCTAGGGGTTTTTTAATTGATGAAATTCGATGTTTATACTGTGGGTCTGAATCTGAAGGAGAGTGTGATTTTTTCCCCTGGATGTCCAAGATACACTCAACAAAGAGACGAACCTTTTATACAACTTATTGGCATTACTGTACCTTTTCATATGATCAATATACTTTATGGTAGTTCTGATTTTTCATATAAATAAATTGTAAAATTGTTTCCCATGTTTTTGCTATATTGGAGCTCCCAAGCGTTTTTGATTTATTTAAGTTACACTTTTTAAACCTACATGTATTTAAGTATTATACATGTATATTTACCTATTATATAGTTCCCTTTTATTTACTCTTCTTTTCAAATTGGCTGGAATATGAAAATCTCATTCTTAGGTTTGTATATTTGCAATTATGAAGGTGATAGGTTTGTTAATGAAGGTGTGAGTGAACATGTCTATCAACAATATGTCTCACAATCATATATGGTAAATGTTCAGATAAGTTTTTAATATTTAAGTATCCCCAGTCTTTTATACACATACTATCAATAATATTCTTTAAATTTGTAATACCATATTCTTATGCCCATGGATAATTTTTTCTTGACTTTGTATGTTTGGAAGGGTTAACATAGGCTTATCTGTTATCCAATCCATTCAATAATTTGAACATCCCGTTCAATAAAACACGTTTAAATTAACAATGTAGGTGTCTGTGATAGGAAGGTCAACCATCTACTCCAACACTGTTGTATAGTCTTGTAGCAGAATTGTTTATGCCTAGAAAAATTAGCGATTTGATGATATTTAGTTACATCAGAAGTTACCCTAACTGAACAAATAAAACACTAAAAAAAATCGGTTTCCAAGATATATAGTTACTACAGCATTGTTCACGAAAGAGTACATGTTAGCGTATCATCATTTTGTAAATTGTTATTGGCTGGATGGGTGTGAATACAAAATTTTAACAAACTGAGTGGGTGCAAACACCAAAATCGCAACATGATATACTGTTAATTTTGTATTTTCACCCACCCAGAAAATATACAATGAACAATATCAAAGTTTCAATTTATTGGGTGAATGTAAAACCAAAATTAAACAATATTATTTATATGTGTACACTTCTCCAGTGAATTTAAAAAAAAAGAGTTTTTTTCTGAATTGAATTATTATGATGATGATGAGCGTTAAATATTATGTCCGGTCCTGTTAGCATTCCGTGCGGTAGTTTATGCATTTCGTTGTGATGTAGACACAGTATTATATGCTGTACTTTCATCTTTATGATGATGATCTTTCGGAAGCTTTTTTTCGGAAGTTGTGCTATGAAAAAAATGGATGATATTTTACGGGACCTTAAAATGGCTCACTTTATAGATGGATGTACCCATTGCCGGGCAATGCTATTTGTCTAGCCCTGCTTAAATATTCTTAAATAATTGATGAGGATTACAGTATATCTTTCCAAATTATAAGGCGTGAAAATAGATCTGCACATTGTCTATTTAAGTTTTTCACCTGATAAGTTTTAAAAAAAATAGTTTCAATACTACACAAATCACAATTCATAATTTAAAGTTAAGTTTTTTATCCATATTTCTAGGACCTTGCCAAAATTTTAAATCATTCTCTTAGAAATACCCATTTAGCGTTAAAGGAATTCTTATTTCTTGGTTTTGGAAAAGAGGTGGGTGGATATAAATATTCGATCTGTTCCTGAATACTTAATATAATATTCATTGTTGGGCCTTCCCATGATATACATGTTCGCTTGCCAAAGGTACACGATTCGTACGGTTAGTAAGCACAGAGACATTCTAAATTTTTAAGTTTAAGCTTTTTTATGCCCCCGTCCTAATCGAAGATTCGGAAGTATATAGTTTTTGCCCTGTTCGTCCATCTGTTTGTCCGCAGAAATATAAATCTTGGCCTTAACTTTTGAATTGGTGGGGCAATTGCTTTCATATTTCACAGATGTATTCCTTGTGACAAAACTTTTCGTGAAGTAACGCCATATTAATAAATATCGTTTACTTAAAATTTGTAATTTAGATTATATTTATCCCAGATAGTAAACTTTACATCTGCATTTAATGAAGATGAATGAGCAGTTTCTGAAATTTTAAGACACCCCTCCCCCTCCCATTCTTCTCTCAATGCACGCCATTCGAGCTTGAAAAATCATCGGTAATGTCTGCATATTATATAATTAGCATATTGAATTCATAAAGAAATAAGACCTTCATTCGTGCACACATACAGATTAAATGTTGACAACTTATATGTTCTGTTCCCGCTATTATATTTTTTTTATTTTGATAATTCATATTTAGTAAAACTATTTTTTTATGGATTTTATGTCCACGTGTCCGGTTTAGAGCTCATGCACACAAGTACGAGAGTTCAGCTTCACACCTCTATATACTTGAATTTAATTTAATTTTTAAGGTAACCAAAAAAACTACAACTCTCCTGTGATGAAAATAGAATATAAATGTACATATTTCTGTTTTCACACGAGATGCCCCCTCTCCCCCTGCATATTGTATCGTTCTGTCGTTTCAATAAATAAATGGAACTGTTGTTACTTCAATTGCATAGGCGTCGGAACCGGGGGGCGGGGGGGGGTGGGGGGGGGGGGGGGGGAGGGGGGGGGCTAGCCCCAATTTTTTTTTTTTTGCAAAGTTAGACCTAACCATTAGGAATATAGCATCATATAGCATCATGGAAGATTCAGCCCCCACCCCCCCCCCCCCCCCCCCCCCCGCACTTTTTCGCATCAAGTAAAATTGTTCATAAATTTACCTTAAGAAGATTAAAATATTAATAGTGATTTCGAAAATTGGAGCCATAGGTAGCGTTACCCCCCCCCCCCCCCTCCCCCCCGATAAGGAATTTCATGATTTCGGAATTTTTTTTATGCGAGTAAGATTGGACTTATAGTAGTCACAGGTATACTACATCCCCCCCCCCCCCCCCCCACACGGATTAGGATTTTAATGATCTTGGGAATTATTGTAAAGATTTCTGATGATTAGCCCCCCCCCCCCCCCCCCCCCCCCCCCCACACCTTCAATTTGCTTCCGATGCCACTGAATTGAACCAAGTTGTAAATTGTCAATATGAAATTTAATCATAAACCTGAATGATCTCCAATGATAGATTTACAATGAAGTCGTACCCAAACCGAGTCGTACCGGCAATGGGTACATCCATCTATAAAGTGAGCCATTTTAAGGTCCCGTAAAATATCATCCATTTTTTTCATAGCACAACTTCCGAAAAAAAGCTTCCGAAAGATCATCATCATAAAGATGAAAGTACAGCATATAATACTGTGTCTACATCACAACGAAATGCATAAACTACCGCACGGAATGCTAACAGGACCGGACATAATATTTGACGCTTATCATCATCATAATAACAGAAATACTACATATAATAATTAATATACTGTATGTAATGTGAGAAGTACATAATATAATGTTGTGTTCGCCGCATATAATGTTAGAACGACCGCATATCATGTTAGAGGCCCCTCATATAATGTTGGAAGCACCTCGTATAATGTTAGAAGCACCTCATATAATGATAAATGAACATAATATAGTGAAATAACTACATCATATAATGAAAGAAGTACTATATATAATGGAAAATGCACACGATATAATGTAAAAAAGACCTCATATAATGAATATACTACCAAATATAATGAGGAGAACACTGCGTATAATGTTAAATCCCCACGTAAGACAGCCCCGGCGTTCCACATAAAATAGTGTCCAAATTCTTTTCTGGTATTATGATTTTGATATCATTATGAAAACAGTTTTCTTTCGTTACTTTGAAGAATTGATTATCTTTGGCTAACATCCAGATAGGGAACATAACTAGTCACTCATTTCGTATTGGCATGACTTCTCGCTGCTTAATTAATGGAATGATCGGTTAAGTTAGATTTCCGTGAGGTTGAAAACCAGTAACCTTCAAATCAGACCTGTCATTTCGTTTAATTTGACACAATTGTAGTCAAAACTATCTTTACTTTTCCACTACACTGTATCCAGAGTATATGTTTATCTCTGCATGGCATTATTGTTTGGATACTTTGGCTTGTTTGGTTAATCCCTCCAGTTATATTTTTGTACGTTATTATGTGTTTTGCATTGAATACTTAGTATATGTTTATTTCATGTGTTAAACTTGATTAATGATAAGAGTATGTGTTTATCCTGTTAGTTATGAGTTTTCGCTTTCCGCCAACATTTCTTTCCTCCTTTTTCCCCTTTAAATTCGAACTTGATTAATGCGTTTAACCAATTATTTAGATTGTTGCAGTTAACCGATGTTGGAAATCTGTTATGCTAAACAGAGCAGGGACAAACTTTCAAAGTGAAATTAAAATTTGGAAATTTAGTTGAAATATAAAACTGCTGTTTCTAGTTATTATTTGGATAAGTTTGGAAGAGTGTTCCGTATTTATGATTATTGATTAAACATGCTTTATGTTTTTAGATTTGTTTTAAAAAATAAAGTCTTGAATTGTAACCGACTAGTCGATGAGTCATGGCCGGGTACTGACTATATAAGAAATATGCTTATGAAGGTATTACGTTTGGCCTCCTCTGACGTATGAAGGTGAATGTAACACTATCAATGTTCTTGACTTGATGTCACCCGTCCTTGAATGGTCATAGATGTGATTGAATAATAAAAAGAAAGATTTTCATTAACATATATATTTTAGTTGTTTATATAAAGAGCAAGGATTGTTTAACTCAGAGTTTTCTAAACGTTTTCCCTTTAAACAGCAAGGTTCGTAATAAGTACTTTAGGGTTTAGTCGCTGCTGTTTACATGAATACTTACTTTATTAATTAAAAAAAATATTATAACCAAAAAGTTATAATTTTGATTTAGAGGTTTGACCATATGAAAAAACTATTTTTTTTTTCTAAAAGACGGCCGTGTCCCCCACATGCATTTAAGTCTGCAAAGAATAAAAAAATGTACATATTGAAAAACTCAACATCATGTGAATTTAATCTAAATCAAATGGATAGTTTTAGAGTGATAAAAGCTGTAACGAAATAAGTTGAGACTTCTTTCCTTAAATATAGTAAAATTAAAGTAAAGGGAAATAATTGGGATGATGAATTAGGACCTTTTTTTTTAAATGAAAACACAGTTTTCATAAAGCAATCCCAGAAGTAAAGAGACATTACTAAAATACATTAGATTGAATGAAGATATATGTAGAAATATGTTCTATTATTTTGTTCTTTTATTGTTTAACTTTGATTGAAATCATCAAGATCGACGGTGTGAACTAAAATTTTCTAAGAGTTATCATTCTTTGTAAGTAAGTTATGAATAGCTTACGAATTTAAAGAAAGTGAACATGAACAAATTATCAAGGGCTCAAATTTGTCTGTTTGATGTGTATAATGATATCTTAAAATACCGTTTAGACAGAGCTTTCCTCAGTAAAAAGATATACCACTTAGAATAACTAATTCTTGTTAAAATCATTACCTCCCTGCTGGGTTATCTCTAAGCATCTAAGAAAGTGCAGCACTGATGCAGTGAGACACATTGCATGTTTACACACGTTTAATAACAGAGATAAAATGTCATCATCAAAATGTGAATGGAAACTTGAAAGGAATGTAAAGTGTTGTCATTTTAAACAGTGTTTATGGAGGAAGATTTTGGATCTCAGAATGATGCATTCCCACCAGCAGTTAATGTGACATGTAACTAGAATTGGATATCCATTGATCAGTGTTATTGTGACCTATTTTTTCTTGCACTCGGGAATTTCTTGTTTATGAGTTTGAACATTATGTGTGCTACATAAATGAGCACACAAGGTGCATTGTACAGCATCCTGACTTTTAAAAAGTGTCTTAGTCCTGTTATTGTTCTGACAGCATAAACAGAACCGGCGTACATATCATCAAGATCTTATGTATAAAAAAAAAAACAAATCAGAAAAATTTCCAGGGCATTGAAATAAAAAGTAACGGTAAAAAAACCCACAAAGAAAATGAAATTACAATTTTATATTAATTTACATTGAAATCTAAAGACAGCATTTTATTTAGGTAAACACTGACTGCCACATATCCGTACAAACATCTGGAATGTGATGGTCTTATATTTCACAAATTAATTTATCTATTCATTTTTTTTACAAATCATAAATAGTTATCTGATGTTCATTTATAGAAATGTACTAAATCCTTGTCTTCTCATGACAGTACACAAAGTTTTTGTTCACATCAAGGCATATTTTGTTCTTCATAACTTTTATCAACTCTGTACATAAACATTGGCCTAGTACCAACATTGACTCAGTGTGGCTAAACAGATGCATGCTGGGGAATAATGGATTACCTCCATAAACCTTTCACTTAGAGTGTTAAATTGATAAAATCTCTCGATAGAAATAAACAAACAGGTAACAGGCCTCATTTTTAAGTTTCAAAGGGCTTTTAAAAATTATTAAGCAACAATTATTTTTTATCATGTTCACTTCCTTTTAAAGTCAAATGTTTCTGATTCGCGTGAATGATTATTTGGGTTAACCATTTTATGCAAAAAACAAAATCAAGCTTCATATTTTATTATACATATTACATAATTGTGCTTACATTAATCACTTACATGTTTTAATATGTATAACATTATTTACATTAGTTCAAATTTCAAATACTGCAATTGATGAAAAAAAAAATTATTTAAAAAATCGCAGTAAATATAACAAAGTAGGAAGAAACAATTGCAAGGTTATACATATTATGAAAAACTAAAAAATAGATAATACAAGTTTTCAGGCACATTTGACAAGAGCATTTTCTCTTTAATTTAAGTTCAAGTAAATCAGTTATATTGTTAAGTTAAATGTATCTACTTGAGTAAATAATGCTTCAAACACGCTACAAAAAGGCAAAGGTCAAAGCATGTTTAAGCTTACACAGGTACACGATATAAGTAATTCTCTTTAAACATACATAATGCAATTTTATCAATTTCTATACAATTGATCTTTTATTTCATGTATTTTAACATATTAATGTCATTTAAACTTGCCAAAGTACAAAGAAATAATTACTTTGCCAGTCGCCAGTCTATGGCAGGTAAAAAAAAAATGAATAATAGTATATATTCATTCTTGGCCTACATACGAGTTTGTCATATATTTGTATTAGATAGAGTGCTTACAGCTGTAACAACTCTTACAATGTTAAATGAACATATTATTGTTATTTATCTTTACTTATTTACTGAACTCAAAATATGTTTAAACACATCTATCTATAAAAAAATCTTGATAAAACGGTGAACTCATTTCACCATTATTACGGTGTATTGATTGGATTGCTCCTGTTTTAAGTGGTTTACGTTACTGATTTTTACTTTGACATGTCTAAACATGTCTTACTTATGCACGAGTTTGTTTAAATGTTATAGGATACCACACTGTATCATTCAGTTTTCAATTTTTATGTCCGATTGCATAATATACAAATCTCATAACATTTATAGGAATCCTACATAATAACACTATAGTCTGTCACAAGATATTCATGCAGCACATTTGACCAATTTTTATAAAAAACCAAACCCATACCTCTTAAAGAAGTGCAACTGAAATTGATGAAAAGGAAAGTTTCCAAGATTGCTTTATTGACATATTATCATTTTTCCTCGATAAAAATCACAGGAACGAAAAAAGATATCTTAAGGAGATTTTTAATGGGGACTGTTTACATCTCTCCATTTGCAATTTACCCGGAATACCTCGCGCATCTTTTCAACGTTTTAATACGGGTCACCTGCAATGCAAAATTCCCGTAGACATTACAATTTTTTAGCCGTTTATTAAAACCTGATAACCCGAAAAGGATCAACGTAAAAAAAAATGAAAATGTATCATACTTTTGATTTAACATTATTTAACATTATTTGAACCCTGATGTATTTATAGATGTCGAGTAATTGAGCAAAATGTGAATCGATGATATATTGGGGCATGGAATAAAGAAAAACAAACTACAGAAGGACATAAAATTGTTTAAGATTTGCATGAAATAACTGTGGTAGAAAACAGACGGAGAAGCTTTGCACATTTTTTTTAAACTTATACTTATGTACAGAAAACTAATACAAAATAAACATTGCATTAAACTAGGTAGGTTATGAACAATTAAATATCAAATATTTCTATTAAGATTTTTAAGTTTTACGTCTTGGAAAGCATGCATGGATTTCAACGTGGTTGAATAATTATCTTGAACTCACTTTGTTTTTTATGTAAACAAGAGGCCCATGGGCCACATCGCTCACCTGAGGAACAATAGGTATGATAAAATCAGCTCAATGGAGTCATAATACAAACTATCTGGACAATATACAATAATTCATGTAAATCCTGTATAAATAAAATCCATTTTCCCCTGGATATTCTTATGTTTATAATCATTAGTCCCTTTTCTAACAGGATGATTTTATAGTCATATCATGTGTTGAGTATTGCAGTTCTCAAAAAGATCCCTAACAATAGTTTATATATGGGATATAAACGTACAGTAAACTCTCAACCTTCTCGTGAGGCCAAAGAATTGTCCTGGGGCCAAAGTCTTAACAATTATAAAAAATCATCTGGCTGATTAGTTTCTGAGAAGATTTTTAAAGATTTACCATATAAATTCCTTTGTTAAACTTTGACCCCCCCCCCCCCATTGTGGCCCCACCCTACCCCTGGGGATCATTATTTTCACAACTTTGAATCTACACTACCTGAGGATGCTTTCACACAAGTTCCAGCTTTCCTGGCTGATTAGTTTCTGAGAAGAAGATTTTTAAAGATGACTCTGTTTATTCCTATGTAAAACATCGATCTCCCATTGTGGCCCAAACCTACCCCCAGGGGTCATGCTTTTCACAAATTTGAATCTACAGTAACTGAGGATGCTTCCACACAAGTTTTAGCTTTCCTGGCTAATTAGTTTCTGAGAAGAAGATTTTTAAAGATTTACTGTATATAATCATATGTTTAACTTCAATCCCCCATTGTGGCCCCAACCTACCCCAGGGGTCATGATTTTCACAACTTTGAATCTTCACTACCTGAGGATGCTTCCACACAAGTTCCAGCTTTGCCTTCGAATTAGTTACTGAGAAGAAGATTTTTAAAGAGTTACTGTATATATTCCTATGTTAAACTTCGATCCCCCATTGTGGCCCAACCCTACCCCCGGGGGTCATGATTTTTACAACTTTGAATTTACACTACCTGAGGATGCATCCACACAAGTGTCAGCTTTCCTGGCTGATTAGTTTCTGAGAAGAAGATTTTTAAAGATTAACTGTGTATATTCCTATGTAAAACGTCGATCTCCCATTGTGGCCCAAACCTACCCCCGGGGGTCATGATTTTTCACAAATTTGAATCTTCACTACATAAGGATGCATCCACACAAGTGTCAGCTTTCCTGGCCAATTAGTTTCTGAGAAGAAGATTTTTAAAGATTTACTTTTTATATTCATATGTTAAACTTCGACCCTCCATTGTGGCCCCACCCTATCCCCAGGGGTCATGATTTTCACATCTTTGAATCTACACTACCTGAGGATGCTTCCACACAAGTTTCAGCTTTCCTGGCCGATTAGTTTCTGAGAAGAGGATTTCTAAAGATTTACTCTATATATTCATTTGTTAAACTTCGACCCCCCATTGTGGCCCCATTCTCAGGTGAGCTAAAAAGGTTAAGTTTACAATTCAATAAGTTGGTTTCTGGAAGAACAGATTTTGAAAATTTTCGTAATAAATATTGACAATTTTTTTACTTTTTAAAGCGCTAAGCATAGCTCAGCCCTTTATGGTCGTTAGACTTCAACTTCCGGTGCATCGAATAACCGCCCCCTCTAAGCAAAAGTATACATCATTTAAACTGGTTAGGGAACCAGTTTCAGGGGTTTATGCACATAACCGCACGGGCTATTGTGAATCTAATTTACGGGTTATTGTGAAATTAATGTACGGGGCTTACATACATCATTGCAGGGACTGTCATGCAGTGATGAGGAAATATAGTGCGTATACAGAAGCTGAAATGCTATATACATATATCTGTTATATACATACAGAAGCTGGGTTAGCGCTTTTCAGTACTATCAGTACTTTGATTTAATCTTTAGCTTTTAAGATCTGTGTACAAACATAGAATTGTTAGCAAATCTCTGTATCTTGCTTATAATTCGAAGCAAACACTCAAAAATGGTTAGTAAATAGAAATTGTTAACAATTAAACACAAGAAACATGCACTACATGTATAACAAATAAAGAACACAATTTATTTTTTCGAAATGAATCATATATATACATGTATATACCTACATATTTCCGTAAGCGATATCAAACTCTATTTAAACTGAATAAACTAGAGAAAATGCCGAGCATCTCAACAAAAACCTATTGCATTAATCTACCATTACGCAAAAAATAATGCCGAATTACCGATAGAATGAATTGTATTTCAGTACTCCTACATCATATTTTGCTGAATTTGCGCAGGTAAACAGTTAACGTAACTGTTTGATTTACCGAAGTCCCTGTTTGATTTGATACGTAAAAATCACGAAATACAGACGACAGTTTCCAGGTTACAAAGCATAAATAATGAAAACGAAACGAAAATCAGAACAAGCTAACATCAACGTCATGTGTGAAAACTGTCAACGCATTGAAATATTTAGCCTCAATTTACTTCACAAAATCGGCACCAATATATTTTTCATGTTTCAAAAATTTCCCTTCATACGCGAACTGTTGCACAACAAGCAAATTCATCATAGTCAGATCGACCCTTTTTCGTATAATGTCATGGCTGCTTTCAACAAAGAACCTCGTTTTAGAAGTATGGAATACGAGTCTTGGTAAAATGGGTAAGCAAAACCGGGCCGTGGCAAAATAAAAGCCGGGGCAGATCGGCAATCGTCAATTCCAAATACGCATTATTTTGCAGCAATAATTACAGCAAATACAAATATACTGGTCCATCAAATATCCTGAAATTTTAATGAGATTGGCAGATTAATAACTGCTTATCTTTTGTTTTGCCCAGGCCAAGTCTTGTCTACCCATTTTACCGGATGCCGAATCCGAGGCTATTAAACTGATTGAAATACGCCTTTCCTTTATTATTATTTTCGTAATAACTCAGATTTGAAACAGAATTAGACCTTAATTTTTGCAATTTATATTTTCCTTCCCATAAGGATAATTTATGCTAAACTACGTTGAATTGGAATCAGTAGTTCTTGAGAAGAAGATTTTTAAAAATGCACCCCCCTTTTTCTACATTTTCAAGGTTTTCTCCGCTTTGAATACAGATCGGACTTTTATTTCTGCAATTTATATTCGCCCTCCCATAAGGATGCTTTGTGCCAAATTTGGTTGAAATTGGATAAGCGGTTTTAGAGAAGAAGTTCAAAATGTAAAAAGTTTACAGACGGACAGACAGACGGACAGACGGACGGACAGACGGACGGACGGACGGACGACGGACAAAAAGTGATCAGAATAGCTCACTTGAGCTTTCAGCTCAGGTGAGCTAAAAACTTCAATATAATCTGATGGTTTTGATTAAGATCAACATTTAAAAGGATTTCTTAATATTATTTGCTCAAGCCATGATACATCATTATGAGTAGCACTGTTAATGGGTACTTTCTCAACTGTTCGAAATTTAAGATTCTCTACCCCCTCTGTAGTGGTTTTTCTCTTTGTACTTTTAGGATTGATAGAAATAAAATCATCTTCAGTACCAAGATAGCTAATAGCAACCAATGGATCTGAACCATTATCAATTCCTTCAAACCCTTCGTCTTCTTTTTGCTTTATGTTTGATTTAAGGGATCCACTTAGTAAGTTTTCAATTTCACAATGTTTTCTCTGTGCTGCTAAATGCAAAGGAGTTGGTCCTTGTGTATAATTTTTATCAAACTTTGCTTCTTTTTCCAGTAAGAGCTTAACAACATCGTAATGCCCCTCTAGATTAGCTATACAAAGAGGACTGTACCCGTCTTTTCTACATTGATTAACATTTGCACCATTGTTAAGTAGAAACTGAATTGTTTTAATATGTCCCCTTTTGCATGCTTTATATAGAGGACTCCCTCCTTTGTAACTCTCTTTATTTACCTTTGCGCCAGCTTTCAGCAATTTTTCTACAATACTAGTATATCCCTCTTGGCTGGCAATATATACCGGACTGTATGACCCTTCTGCACATAAATCAACATCGGCACCACTATCAATAAGCACTTGAACAATATCTCCATTGCCACTGAAACAAGCTGAGCTTAGAGGAGTGAAGCCTCGTTTAGTGCGTAGATCAATATCAGCACCACTCTCTATCAAGCGTTTAACAACATCAAAATTGCCTTGACCGCAAGCTACATGTAAGGGGCTTTGACCACTTTTAGTGGACAAACGAATGTCCGCACCTTTATCAAGCAATATACTTACAGTGTCAACATGTTTTTTTAAAACTGATATAAAGAGAGGACTGTATTCGTCTCTACAACATTGATTGATATCTGCATCGTTCTCCAGCAATCGTTGCACTGTGTTTGCATGCCCTTTTTCACAAGCTACATAAAGGGGAGTGTATCCATTGTTGTTGCATTGATTAACTCTAGCACCGTTCTCAATCAATGTATCGACAACATTTGAGTTACCATTTTGACACGCTACAAAAAGGATACTACTTCCATTTTGAGTACATAGATTTACATCTGCGTGATGTTGAATGAGTAGATTAACAATGTCGCTGTGCCCTTTTACGCATGCTATATACAACGGACTTTTTTCTGGCCATTTACTTAGTTTTACATCAGCGTCATTTTCTAGCAATATACTCAAAATGTCCACATGTCCTTCTTGACTTGTTAGATACAGGGGGCTAATTCCTCTAAGATTACATATGTTGACATCTGCGCCATTTCCAAGCAATATATTTACAACATCGGTGTTTTTATTAAAACATGCTATGTGAAGGGGGCTAAGGCCGCCCTGGTTACATTGATTTGCATCTGCGCTATTATCAAGCAATAACTCTACTGTGCTTTTATGATCTTTTTGACAAGCTACATATAGAGGACTGAATCCTTCTTTACTTAATAGATTAACCTTAGCACCCGCTTCAAGCAATATTTTAACTATCATGGTTTGTCCATTTAGACTTGCAGCAATAAGAGGACTGTATGCATTCGTATTACAAATATTACGGTCAATATTTTGCCTAAGCAATTCCGTCACTGTGCTTTTATGTCCCTGATGACAAGCTAAACATAGAGGATTTAAACCATCTTTACAGTACAAACTTAAGTCACCTTTATTTTTTAGCAATACCCTTACAACACTCAAATGTCCTCTTTTACATGCTGTATGAAGAGGGGTCTGTCCATTCGTATCGCAAATATTAACAACAGCGGCTTTGTCCAGTAATTTCTTCACTATATCTTTATGTCCCTCTTGACAAGCCACATGTAGAGGACTTTTTCCGTACTTATTGCAAAGATTGACATCAGCACCATTGTCCAATAATTGCTGTACTATGCCTTTATGACCGTTCTGGCAAGATATATATAGAGGACCATATCCATGGTTATTGCATAGATCAATCATTGCACCATGTTTCAGCAATAACTGTGTAATGTGTTTATGTCCGAATTCGCATGCCACGTACAGTGGAGTAAAACCGTCTTCATCACGTAGATTAACTTGAGCCCCCTTGTTTAGTATAACCTTTACTATATTAAAGTGCTTTTCGAAACAAGCAACAAAGAGGGGGCTTTGTTTCTTTTTACTTGTTATGTTGACTTTAGCTCCGTATTTGAGCAATATATTTACAATGCAAATGTGTCCTTTACGGCAGGCAATGTATAAGGGACTTATTCCTTCTTGGTTACACAGATTTACATCTGCTTTATTTTCCAGCAATACATTTACTACGGTTTTATGTCCTAATTCACAAGCTGTGTATAGAGGACTGAATCCATATATATCACATTGATTGACATAAGCACCATTTTTAATTAACATTTGAACAATATTAGTATGGTTATTTATGCAAGCTAAATAAAGGGGACTGTACCTAAATTTTACGCAAGCATTTATATCTGCATTATTTTTTAATAACAAATTAACAATGTTCATATGTCCTTCTCGACTAGCTATGTGAAGAGGACCAAGTCCATGCCTTTCACATAGATTTATATCAGCATCCATGTTGAGTAAAATTTCGACTATACTTTTACGATCTAGTCTACAGGCTATGGCAAGCGGACTGGTTCCTTTTTTATCACATAAATTAACATCAGCATTGTTACGTAATAGTCTTCGAACCTTTTTGTTATCTCCGTAAAAACAGGCAAAATGTAGAGCTGTGAATCCTCTTTTTGATACTGAAATAATACAAAATTAACTTGTAAACGGTAAGCGTTATTTACCAATAGTTTTTTCAAAATCAACTTGAAAAAAGATAGATACTATGGAATCATTTAATTTCGTGGGGGCCAATTTTCGTAAATTGTGGGGTTTTTATTTGATCGTGGGGATCTAATTTCGTGGATGTGTCAGTTTTCAGTTTCAGTAGGTAAACCAAACCTTTTATAATTGGTTTTCGTTGAGGATGTAAATTCGTGGGCGAGGGCTACCCACAAATACCACGAAAATTGAGCAACCACGAATTCTAATGATTCCACAGTATTGAATTTTAAATCATGTTTTACATTTCTTTCAAGATGAACACATAGGATGGCTGATTGATGAGCCGAAACTTATATTAATCATCACTCATTGCACTTTCATTCGAGAATAGTGTCTTTATCGATAAAAAGTATTCATTCTTGAAAAAATACCCTTTACTGAATATTCATAAAAGATACAAACAATTTGGTGTCAGAATAAGGTACACACTTTTATGATTTTAACACTTTGTCTCTATACTATCTATCACTTAAGGATTACGATTACTCAGGGTTTGAGATTTTAAAAAATATTGTTACAAAGTTTAATAATTGAAGTCCAAAGTTGTTTTAAAAACACAAAATAACAACGTTATTAACAAATATCAATATTGATATCCATAATTTGTTGATTTGAGGAAGATAAACTTCGACAAAGGTAGATTAATATCAAAAGAGAAGAAATTCGGACTAATTTTTTCATTTTTTTTTCTCTTTAAAACTTTCTGTTGCAATGTAATTGCAAAAGTTAAGTTTCTATATGTTTTTTCTTATCATTTTACATATTTTATGGTTGTATTTACCCGTCTACAAATTTATATCACTGGCTGGCAAGCGATTGGAAAAATCTTTAAAATACATAATATCGATTCAAGATAAACTATCTCGAATTTTTTATCATTGACCTTATATAATGTTTATGTCAAGATAATACAGACAACAAAAAAAGTTGAAGGCAATCAATGATTTTGAGCTCCTATTTGTCAGTTTCTTGTAAAACTTGATCACAAATGGGTGCAATTTTGGAAATTGATAGAGGAAATTCGGACTAATTAAACTTAAGATATGGGCTTAAAACGATTCAGTTAAATATAATATTAGTAAAGCTATTCATATTTTATCATTTCCCAACCTACAAATTGTTTTATTAAATCTAATAACTACAAAATAAAGAAACCTTGAAAATGGTGGACAATTTTGACAAATTGTGACATTTGTTTTCAAAAAACATTCAGAGGTCACTTGCAGAAAAAGTAGGTCATTGACCTAGTTTTTTTGAAAGTGAAAAATAGCACCACAATAGTACGGCTACATTGTGGAAAGAGTAGTTTTTCGTTCCTATTAGTGGATTTTTTTTCGCCCCTGAGTAAACATAATCCTTAAAGATACTATCGTGAATACATATGATAAATAACACAAGTAATAGTAAGTTATAGATACAATAAAATTAGGAAACTACTCACACATTTTCTGTTGGAAACAACGGAAGATTAACAATGGAAGGAAAGCTAAAAATGAAAAAAATGAGCCAATGAACAGCGAAAGAAGCATCTTAGTAACAGCGTTCCATTTAAAATGCCAGTTGTTTGTTTTGGGAGCTTTTTGCTTTCCAATTTCTGTTTTTGTTTTATATTCTGTCTTGTATGCTGATGTCGTGAATGTTTGGGTAGCCATTCCAGAGGTAGACACTGCACTATTTGAAAACAAAAACTAAGAACTTACATCATTGGAAATGTAACACTATGAAAAATATAATTACATATAAATAGCATAAAAGTAAACCCAGTGTTATGAATTCAAATTGTAGCTGTAAAAAACTATGTTCTTACCAAAAAACATAATTTAGATTCAATATGATTGTAATGATCCCATTTATGAAAAAGAACATATGTAATCGTTTATAACTTAAACCTAAAATAAATAAATTACATGCATTCAACATGTTCAAAAATGCATACCTTTTGCAAAAAGGATCAGCAAGAAAGCACCCTTTTCTAATGGAAAGACATTGTTGGTCTGGAAAATAAAAGTTTAATCATGACAATGGTATCACAAAATGTTTACAGATAGTTTAATGCAGCAACGTAATAATGATAATGTCAATCTACATCAGTCACTTAGTGTGCTTCAATGTTTTTTAAATTGAGCTTAATCAAAGTTTCAGTTTGGCTTTGAACTTGTAGCTTGACCAAAAATAATTTAAAAAATTTTGGAGAGGCATACGTAATGCCCGTATTCTAGACATAGAAAATAGTAGTATACTATATTTTCAAAACCAGTAAGTCCAAATTGTAGTTATGGTTTTGTTTTGGTTCCCTTGAAAGGCTAGTTTGTATTTTAACTCATGATATTTCTGCATGTCATTTTCAACCTACGGAACAGAACATATACAAGCATTCGGGTTTTCATTATACTTTTTGGTATCAATGAAAAGTACACAGTAATTATTTTTGTTAAATGTATCAATATGTAGTACTTACTTACATTTACAGAGTGCATAATTGTAGTAATCTCTTACATTTATAGAGTGTATTACTGTAGTAATCGGAATCTGGACATCCCTCTGTAAAGGTCTGACAGTTGTAGGCATCGACGACTGAGTTTCGTTTGTTTAAGAATAGACAAAATCCTAAAATACGTAGTTTTTTGTTATCATATAATTAATTTAACTGAATTGTTATTTGCTACTAAATATGCCAAATATGCTAATATATAACATTATTACTTATTTTAATAAAGAAAGCTATTCAAACATGTACATTATAAGTTCCCACCTTTTGGTATAGGAACAGCAGGACTGCTGTAACAGAATTCTATCAGATTAGTGATGTTTTCGTCTGGGATACACATATACCCATTTTTATTGGTACAGTTGAGAAAAGTCGCTCTAGTCTTCCACTCAAAATCATTCTTTGGACACGATACCGATGCAAAAACAGGGAACTTGTATTCTTTTAACAGAATCTACAGTTATAAAAAAATATTTGCAAATGCATTGTATTTAATGTGATACAAGTAAACACATTAATAGTTTGCAATATTTCTTTTATGAAATATTAACTATTATTTCGGTTTTAGCGAATGGTTTTTATTAATTTAGCACGCAATACATTACTCAAATATTATCATGGTGTAGACACAACATGGCAAAACTTGAATATCAATGTTGCTTATACATATCACATCCGGAAATCCTTATACAATAGACCAATCAACTATTTAATTATACATGCACTTTTAGTTATTAAACGTCTATGTTTTATCACTTGCATCCTTTCGTTTAGTCTATTTAACGTTTAATTCTAACATCCGCAAATATGATATTCTCAAAAAGGTTATTAAATTGCATACTCACTATTCTACGTGTATATTGCAATTACATAATATTATAATAAGTATTATTAAAACTTAATACTCTAGGACCTCATGGATGCAAAAGGATAATCTAGTTGTATAAATTCAGAGAAAATATTGTCTGTTTTGTGCGATACTGCAACATTTTACTGGGTCCGAACCACATTAGATTCAAGATAAAAAATTACAGTTGAGAGATGTACACATGTACACATGTACATCTCTCTGGAAATGGACACTGATGGAAACCTAACAACAAAACTTCATGACAAACGTGATGAGTTTCCTTACTTGTGTAGAAAGATAAACCTCCATTACCTGCATGTGGTGTTTTCGTCTCTCAGTTAATTTTACACGCAAGGGCACGTTCTTCGTATGAACATTTTCAAAAGGGAGGCAAGGTACTGACAATTAAGTTGATAAAACAAGACTAACAACAGTCTATATTTTTCAAAGTCAATAAACATTAATAAATCTGGTATTCTATGTAGTTCAGTATAATTTATCAAATCACATATGAGACATATTTTCTCCAATAAACTTTCTTTTGATAAAACCAAATTTGTCTTTATTTATCAAATTGTCTAACAATGACTTAATTCTATAGGTAATTCACCCTGATACTATTTTGTAAACAACAATAAGAAGAAATATTGGGCACCGTTTTTTTAGGAACTGTTTTTGTTTTCCAGCCTTCGGCAAGCAAGTTATACTCCAAAACGTATTTGGTTCTGTAGAATGCAGCATTTCATTTTAGTAGAAAAATACTCTCGTAATACAAAAATCCATTATTGTTTTAAAAAAAAAACTGAACAATTTACTCGTGTATCTGTCTAGATCTGGTCCTGGCCATGTACTTTCATCATTGTTCATATCTTTTTTAATGTAAAACTTTTGTGTTTAATATTTGTTATAGGGTCGTTTATATTTTCTGATTCTATTTTGTTTGGTTAAGGTACATTATAGTTTTCCAGTTTTCATAAATATTTTTCTTTATTTATGTTTATGTTTTTATGTTTTATATTTATGTTTCTAATAATATGTTTTTCCTTTATAAGGGTTCCCCTATAATTTCTTTGTTTCTTTCACTGGGTCGCATGCTGACTAACGTTTCTCATACTAATTGTTAGACCATAGTTAATCACCTAATTGTCTACGGATTTTTCCTTTTTTTCCGATTGCGACAGAGGGCACACGGCGGGTGTGACCGGTCAGCAGAGGATGCTCACTCCTCCGTGGCACTTGATTCTACCTCTATCTTTTTAGTGGTCCGTGTTTCTCTGCTTTGAATTTGTATTTCGTTTTATGGATTTTTGAGATGGTTGACAGTTTGTTATAGTCATTTTTTCATTTCACTTAAAATTTTATGTTAATTTCTAATAATAAATCCCATTTTCCTTCTTAATCACTAATATTTGTTTGTTTATATATAGTTTCTTGATTCTAAACTAGCGAAATATGTTGTTGGTTTTTTTCCCTGGTTTATCCAATTTGCTTTATATTGTATGCATAGACCATTTAATCTAGTAGTCCTAATTTATTCAAATTCATCATGGTTATCCTAAAATTGTTCAATAGAATCCTGTGTCAAATTTTGTTCTGAATTCAAAATTTCCTTTTTTGTATTTCTCCCTTTTAAGAGAGTTGTGGTTAATATAAGTTGAGTATGAAACAGTCTTTCCTCTCATTTCCATGAGCAAGGTATCTAGAATTAATTGGTCGCTGATGACAAAACTGTATATTATCATACAGTACCGAGGATATATTGTCTTTATTATACACAAAACAGTGGTATTGTTTTGTTTCTTAATATCTATAACTATTTGTTTTACTATTTTGATATATCCTTTGTCAGTTGATAGGGAGTTGTTAAATTTCCACATTCCTTTACCTTTTAGGAATTTATTCTTGTTTATGTCTAAAAGAACTGGGGAAAGGTCTGACCTATAACTTTTTTCTATTCTATTCATTTGATATATATTTTTCAATGTATCTGAGATAAGGACAAAAATCAACTCTGTGACCTTTCTCCGATCTTGATTGTTTACACAAAAAAATGTCTTAAAGGTTAATTATTTCAACTAGTCTTTATACCTTAAGTCTTGATTTGAGATTATTCAAACTTTGGTATATCTTTAAATCTAACATTTCATAAAATTATTCAAATACCAATATGTTGATTCGTTAAAAGAATCTCAAAATGCTAAAATAAGTTTGTAAATAGCGCAAGTGTATCCAAATTTGGGTCATATGAGTTTACCAATAGAACGTGTAGATCATCAATAGAAACATCAAGAATAAGACAATTGCAATTATCATCTTTAAATGTTTTGTAAACATCTAATTCATCTAAAGAATAGCTACACCCCTGGACTTTGACTTAACATAACTCAAATACGTTTTATATTCCCATTATGACAACCATATTTTTTCTGTAAAATTTGTATCCTGTAAAAAGTATATATGATAATATTTGTTTCTAAGGGTTTTAATCAGAAAGGTTCAGACAGTTAACTGTTTATTTGTTTAGTTGTTCCACAATGATTTAAAAAGTTGCATTGTGTCAATAAAGAGAGAAGAGTAAAAAATACATAGTACATCGAAAATGCATCAACGGATGAACCAAATGGCCATGATTTAGATGCATTCTTTGCACAAAGAAAATTAACCAAAAATCATTATGGATCTACTTAATAAAACAACAATGTGTTGATAATAGACAGATTCAAAACAATATGCGTGAAGGAAACATTAGATGTAGAGTAACTTTGTCGTAAAAAATGAAATAATACGAAAATGTAACTTGGCTATAGTAGCAATAAATATATACAAGTCGTCATCTAACGTTAAGGTCTCAGGAAACTACAACATCAACTTGAGATTTTTTATATTTTTTTTTGCACGTCAAAATGACAATTTAAATATAAATTAATGTTCCATTAACGAAATGACAAAATGGAAAAAAGAACAAAACTTAATGCAAAAAAAGTTAGAAACATGTATACATTGAGAAATTGTGTCCCGTTACATGTAACACCTTAAACAGTAAATACCATGCACAAGCTAAAGCCCGGGAAAAGAGGGTTAGAACATATTATTTCCGGCGGCGTTAGGGTCGATGAATAAGAAACATGATTTCTTTCGTTTAAAGGACGAAGTAAACAGAAGTAAACTTCTACTTTGTGTAATAATGAATTATTGTCCGGAAATATATGGTTTTCATTCGAATATCTGTTTGTGTCACCTGGTTCTTAAAAACCGATTTATTAGCAAGGCTATATAAATAATTGCTTAGGATTTAAATACTAGTTTAGAAAGAAATGTACAGCGGAAAGTTTGAATTTAAAGAATTGTTTGATTAAAGAAAATAAATCATGTTATCAAACTTTATGTCGTAATTATATATTTGTACATTTAATATGCCAAATATTAAATAGCTGCAGCGTGTCGTTGCTAATTCTACACAATGTGATGTTATTTACTAGTTTTATAGTATTCAGCTTTCATTTTGAAAGTAATGAATCAATTAAGAGGAGAAAGTAATTTGTTATTAGTTATTTAAAACAATTATGTACCGACATCAATAGTAGTAAAGGAGCGGAATATTCAAGATGCAATAATTCAGAATGCGTTCTGTTTGGTGCTAGTAACATAAAGACGTCATAATTAATTTAATGCATACTTTTTTTCAAAACCTTACGGCTTTTAAGATTTATTAAGAAAATTAAACAATTTAAGAAACTTCTGTATTGAATGAAGAGAAAAATAATTATGATAGATGCTCTTTTCGCATATACTGTATGCTTTGAAGATGAATTTCATTTCATTTATTTAGTTAGAAACCGACAAACTGATGTTTTACTCATTTCCTTAATGTACCATAAACTTTGACAGTTTTATACTATTATATTATTTACTTGTGGTTTTGATAACGTTTAAGCTCATGTACACCATATAAAGCAAATATATTGTTGTTAAGCACCGTAAAAAGAAATGATATCTTGAAATTCTTCTTCTTCTTTTGTTTTGCCTGTAGAAACCTTTCATTTACTAGATGTTTACCCTAGCAAATAAATAAAGAGGTCGTTCTTTTATTGACATTTACATTATACTGTGTTTTTCCATTAAAGTCTGTGATATTTAAATGTTATTCACATAAGTAGTTCTACGTTATCATTTAAAAATATATTTCATGCATGTTGTCAAAACATCATGTTTTACAATTATTCAACAAAAAGTCGATTTTTTTTAAAATATAAATTCAAGGGTTGTATTTCACGGACTATATGCTGATGTTCATCGATCTCAACTCAATAGTCAATGTGATAACCGGTTAAAACCGGTTTAAATATATCAGCTGTTCTTGCTTTTACTAGTTTACTCCCTCCGTGATCTGCAATTTTTATTGATTTTTTTCAAGTAAATGATTGATTTCTTTAGGGAATGTAAATATCAGCATTAAATGATTTATTTTTACGTCGTCGTGTCAGTAACTGCTGTCAGTTGAGCAGACAAATTATCGCATTATTCAATTTCATATAACTGAAGGTTGATTTGTTTTAGATTGTTTCAATACACATGTATTTTATATTATAATAATAATACATAAACAAAAGTATTCCACTGAGTATTGAATATAAAAAAAATACAACTAACAAACATTCATACTTAAATAAACGTTATACTTACGCATGAACAGGAGCTGATAAGCAAAACCCAAATAACTAAAAACTGCATCATAGAAGGTTTCCCTAGCATGTTCTTCAGACTATAACTTGTGTCTACTGGTAGTTTCCTCTTATATACCACGAGCAAATTATCTGCACTCTATTACACATTTTAATTCAATAAACTTTAAAGATAGTGTGTAATGCATGAACATTACCTGTGTGCTAACTGAATAAACACCACACGTTTTCAAAGCATATTTATTGTCAAATGCATCCACAAATCAGGTTTACATTGCATAAGTAACTAAGAGTTACGCTTTCTGTAAATAACAAATAAATTTAACAAAACAACTTTTTCTTGTTTTCTTCCGAGTTATGACAATCAAAAACACCAATATATTTAAATGACCAAACTTTTTTTTGGTATGCTAACTTGATTGATAAAAGTAAACTTTTCCATTGATTGTTCTTTATGTGTTTTGCTGTTTTGTTAAAATGCTAACTGTTCTTATAGAATGAAATTAACCTTTTGGGGGAAATCAAAACCTTATTATTTCTTCAATCGTCAAAAAAGTTGCATACAATTGTGTTACTATAGTGAACTGCATAACATTGTACACCATGAACCAACATTTTCAAAATTAAAATAGGAACAGTAAATATAAATATATATGTGTGTGTGTTTTGAGTGTGTGTGACTGTGTGTATTTATCAATTTATCTTTAACATTCTATATTTGAAATAAATAGTTTGTACCTTTATAAAACATTAAACGCATTACTCTGTCACGTTTAAATTCACCATAAAAACCAAGCTGATATCAACTGTTCAATAACCTGTTATCATCAAAAATGGCAATGTCTTAAAAGCAATCACATGATTATATTGTACTCAATTGAGCAGCCAGTTGACGGTATGTGAAATTTTCTCGAAATATAAATGATACTAATACGCAAGAAATTAAAGATCCAAAGAAAATGATGGCTATTTTTCCTGTTTGGCTTCTGCGAGCAGTTCTTTTCTCGATGTTTCTTGGCATGTATTCATTTGTCATTCTTTCTATTAAGAAAAATAAAATAATTTCTTTCATAAAGACACAAAAATCATCATCATCATCATCATCATCATCATCGGCATTATCATAATGAGTATCATCATCACCATCACTATAGATAGCGTCAACATTATCCTTCCATTATTTAAAGGCCTAATGGGCGGGACCAAATATTTAAACCAGGTCATATTTTCAAAAGTCTTCATCAGACACATACGCGAAAAAAAAATGCATTCAAATAAAACCTCTGACGCATGTTACATGACACTTGAGTCAGGGGTTTAAGTGTACATTGTAAAAATCATATAAAAGCATTTTTTCTAATTCCCCTTTAAATCTGAGGGAAAATTTTGCAAAGAATTTTGCAGCTTTGGGAGATACAATAAAAGAATTGTAATTTTGTTGGTTTTTGTTCACAGTGCAACAGTGTAAATCCTTTGCCTTCCCAATATGTTGATAGTTGAAGAGGATCAGAACGTTCAACGCTCAAAAAAGTGCGTCAAGGTTGTTAAAGCTTACAGCATTCTTGAGTTCAACTTTTCATTTTACAATTCACCTTGAAAGGCCTGCAAGGCAGGTCTCTTTCGATAATAAGTTTTTAATCTCTAGAGATATATGTTCCAACATTCCTAACTTTACTAAATTAAATGAAATTTGCATAAAATGCAAACATTAAACCCCCTGACAGGTCCATCTTTTGGCTTTCATGCATACTCAAGAAAATGCCAAGCTTAAAACAAGTTCGCCTCTTGTTTTTTTTTTTTGTGTTTTTTTTTTTATTTTTAATTGAAAATGAACTTCTTAAAATAATATGTATTACGTTACTTTCGGGTTATTTTTTTCTGTTTTGATTTTCAAAAAGATTAAGTCATTAGCGAAAGAGGATAGCAGATATAATATCATGCACTAAAGTTTAAAATGTTTGGTAGTGCTCGAAGTTTAAAATTAGAAGTGTCATTATTGTAAAGCTTTTTACTTTATTACTTATTTACAGTTTGATAACATACGTAAAGCAATAAAAATTAACTTGTACTAATGTTTGAATTTGACAAGTATAAAATAGAATTCTATGATTTTTTGTGTTCTTATTCTAAGATTGTTTGTGTTCTTATATTTACGAAATTCATGTAGAGAAATTTCAACAAATATAGCATTACTAAAACGGTCACTTCATTTTACTTAATTTTTTATTGTTTTCATTGTTTTTTTTAATAGTTGTTTCATGTCGTCTAAGGAAATGATGGTTGCCTGTTTGGACTCGTGAGTTTACATTTGGGTATTCTGGTTTCTTTTTACATCATAAAATCTATCGCGCCTACACTTGTGCCAACGATATATATCAAAATAAATCGTGAAACTTGTTTATCACCCGTTGAATAAATAAAGTTCAGTTTCAGTTCCATATATCATTGAACCTTTGTTTTTTTAAGATAAGGAGGTATATAGCCTTTTCCAATTATTTCGCATACACACGTGTGGACGAAAAGTAACTTTTACGACTATTAGCTTCAGGTACCTAGCTTTCTTAATATGATTTTTGAATCCTAGATACACTGTACGGATTTTATAATGGTGTCTGTAATAACTGATTTGTTAGAAATTCGGGAAACTCTTTCTATAACATTAGTTGTTATTCTAAAACGTGATAAGTTCAAGCAAAATGTGATTGTTCTAAGAGTAAAAAGAGTGCATATATAATGTTAATAAAGAGTTTCGTTTACGTTGGGTGTGCTCATACTCATAATAAATTAAACAAGATACAGTAACGATCAGACCCAACTTAACACCAGAGTAAACCCCGACTAAACCCTGGCTTTACTTTTGGGGTTTACTTGCGGTTTACTCTGGGTTTACTTTTTGAAAATTTGGGTTCACTCGGGGTTTACTTTCTGCTTACTCGGGGTTTACTTTGGGTTTACATAAAAATTGCTTAAATCAGACCCGTCTTTTATCTTACCATTTCCCTGCCTGTAATTCCTGCCCGTTGGTTATTTATAATACACAGTTAGCGTCTGCTTTCATGTGTATTCTTATGACCGGGTTTACTCTCTGTTTCCCGTTTGGGTTTACTTTAGGTTTACTCTGGATTTACTCTGGGTCTACTCTAGTAAACCCGAAGTAAACCCAGAATAAACCCAAAAATTAAATCCGGGGTTTAGTTGGGGTTTACTTTCTGTTAGGTCGGGTTTGATTGGTACTGTAATTTAAACAAAAACCTCGAAGATTAGATACATGTAAATTAATCTCTAAATTCTTTTCATGCCATTAAAGTGAAAAAAAAAATTAGTACTGGCTGGATTCAATCCAGCGACCACAAATTTTAAAAGACATCCGTATTACTACTGGCCCACGCATCTAACATTTTTGCTGATGCATTTTCAATAAATAATGGCTACATACATGATTGTACTTAAAAAAAAAAGAAGACGAATTGAACTATTTGTCTTTATTTTCAGAACGAAGAGCGCGTTAAACCAAAACTAATTCAATGTAAACATGTACTACAAAATCTGTAGAACATTATTTTAATCGGATTTCTTTGGTTTAGAGTGGTTCAGATAGTAAAATATCCTACTTTTTTATATATCCCTAACAAAACCTGAATATTTTATTAATGTCGTGTTACATAATAAAGACCCTTAGAGCCAGGTAATATTTAGTAACCCTAACCCTAACTCTAACCCTAACTCTAACCCAAACCCTGAGGATTTTATGTTCATAACCATCAAAAGAAATGTAATTTAAATTCTTCGAACATTATATAATTCGTAAAATGTAAAATTGTACATGAAAATTGCTCTGCACATTATCACAAAAATTCCAAAATTTAAGTCATTCAATCTACATGTGATCATACATTTTGTTGATATCTATGCAGCATCTAGGCAGAGAAAAACCGTCCGAAAAGTATAAGTTCAGCCGTTTCTAATACATTTGATATATATCATTTTTTCAAGACTTTCAAAGTACCAATCTCTTTAAAAAGTTGGTTATTTTTATGTTTTATCATTAACATTTCTGATCTTGTCAATTTTTTGTCAAATCATGTTAGGTATGGTCAAAAATGTTACCAAATTAATTTTTGATTTATTCTTCAAGTTGATGAGCTAACCGATGGATGACGATTTAGGATAAAAAAAGTCTGTATATTTGTGTCATGGTTTACCTATCGCTCTACTTTTCTTAGACATTTATAAAGTAACGAAACGCGATATCGTGTATTTGAAATGGTACATTCTGCTGTTGTACTTTACTTACCTAATATTTCTTGGTTTGGTACGCAGCCAAGTATGTGATGACAAGACGAGCAATCTTCGCATCTTTCAAAACAACCTTTACCATAACTTCGTGGATGACATTTTTTGGAACAGTTGATACCAAAAAAACCAGATAAACATTCTACAAATTACAAGAATATAACTGTGTATGGAGGTAAATTTTTTATTGAACAATTTGCACAAAACAAAAAGCATTTGATAGTGTCAATTTAATAGGAATTATTTAGTTTCTCACAATGTATATGATTTTTGTGATTGTAATTTTAGAATATAGTGACAAATTGATTTTGTTCGTAATAATTGTCCATTAATCAATTGGATTTTTATCTGATCATGTTTCCTAAAAAGTTCAGAAAAAACTTGAAATTTCAAAAACTAATTCGTTTTTTTTAACGTTTTTCATTTCTACTTCTCCTTTTCTTTGAAATAAAAAGATGTATTAATTTATATTAATCTTAGTCGCCAAAAATCTATTATTTACGTACGTTTTTCCTCTGTAATAACATGATAATTCTTTGAAATACCTTTACAAATGTCATCATCGTTGTAGTAATTGAGGCAACATGTCTCTGTTTTATTTGATAAAATCCTACAAAATTTAGCCTTACTGTAAATGACAGTAGCTTTCTACAATCTAATCATCTCCACTTCATAAAAGCATTCATTTTGTTTAGAAAAGTGAGATACACCTACATGTATAAAATATTAACATAAAAATTAAGGCATTATTGCAGTTTTTTTTTAATTTTTACATATTCTTTTTAGACAATGAGCTCAATCTATCTTTTAAAATTAGATGAAAATCTAAATGAAAACATGTTCAACAATAATATTAAAGTTATTAAACTCACCCAGTGGAGCAACATATTCCTCCCCGCGACAGCATTAAAACGAAAACACTGATTACAACATATTCAACAGTGAGGATAATTTGCATTTTAAACGTCTTTTGTTTAGCCTATTGATATAAAATGGGCATTCGTTCATATCGTTAGGTATTTTATATCTGATTTAATTTGTTGAAATACGCATTTTATGTATATGTGTACGCTTGTATGTTCCCACGATATTTTTTTTTATTTAAGTTATTATCTATGTGAGAAATCTAGATTCAAATTACAGATCTATATTTATATAGAATTGAGTGTATAATAATATAAATAGACAAGCTGTAGTACATCAAGCAAATACAGCTGAATACTAAATGTATTTACGAAAAATAGATAAATAAAGTTATTGTTAGTCTGTGCAGGTTTTCGTCATTTTCTGACACATTTTAGCTAGATTTTATCATTGACACTTTATTTTCTTCGCGAAAGAATCAACATAAAAGGAAACAAATTCCTTACGAAGATGTATTGGGGGACATTTCTATATCAATCCTAAGAGTTCAGTAATTGTGAATTATTAAAACTAAAATGTTTTTTTTCAAAACAAGGAATTCGTGCGGGGGGGGGGTATCTGGTTTTCTATATACGGTTTCTTTCATGACATACTTAACGAGCTAGAAAATATTAATGAGAACTTCGGGGTATCAAATCATCAAACCAAGCCCTTGCAGACGATATTGCTTGTTTATATTCAAACCCAGACTGACTTCAAACCATGCCTAATACAGTGTACTGCACTACTATTTTTGCAGATGGGTATTCTCTTTCAGCGCTGAAAAATCATGCATTATAATATTTGGAAAAAATCCCAAAACCTAACTTTTCACATCAATGGTTAATTGAAAATGAAACCATACCTTAACAGAAAGATTGTAGCCATTTTGGCACAATCCAAAACTGTAAATTTAAATAGTTTACTAGAAACAAAGAAGCATGCGATAAAGACCGACGCTATTATTACGCAATAATAAATTTATCATATGTATCTAATCTAGTAATCCTTGTGAATATTTATAAAAATTAGAAAGAACTTAAACTGCAAGATTATTAGTTATCAAATACATTTCAACACTTTGTCATCAAAGACATCCAAGGCCTGTAAACATCAACAAGATCGGATGGGTTTGAAAGTCTGGTGGGTTTAAGACCCATTAAAACATAAATTGATAAGAAGAAATTACTATTTATTTTTTTAAACTGTGTTTTCCCCAATGAATTTATAATTCTCAACTTTTCACAAAAATATTTTAGAACGATATCTAACTTCTTATTTGAAAACAAGTATCTACCCGGACAAAAAAGAATGGAAAAAAGTCATAATGTCGAAATGTTCAGTCTTTGAAAACAAAAATCCATTCGGGTCATATAAGGGACTGTCCGAAAAGCAATAAAAACCATTTCAACTCGTTGGATAAAGCAAATATAAAATCCCACAATATATTTATATCCTCTATAAATATTTCCATTACTATTGTTGTAAATTTTTCTTGCAACCTTCTCATCAAATTTAGTTAGAATGTTGCATTTCACGTTTCAATTATAATACTCACACTTTCACGCTTGTTTAAATATGTATATAGATTATTGTATCTATAATTATTTCATATCTGTTGTATGATATACATGTTTGATTTTGTTCCATAATATACATCTCATGTACTTGTACTCTCCGAAAAGAGGAATAAACTTTTGAATGAATTTGAATGGAATGAATGGGATAAGTTACATAAAAAAGTTGTAAAGACGATTTACATAAAAAGAAAAAAGTTACATGATTTTAATTAAACTTACTAATAATCAAAGTCATTCAAATAAACTGTCCTGTCCATTTATGAGTATATTTATGTCCATTGGCCTCAAAATAAATAGTTAAAATGTTTCGAAGTTCCAATATAATTCGTAAATTGTCAATTCGTAGATGAAAATTCCTCCGCACAGTATCTCTAAAATTTCAAAATTTAAGTCATTCATTTAACATGTGATCATGAATTTTGCTGATATATATGCTATATCTAGGTAGAGAAAACAGTCCAAAGCTTTTGAGCTTATAACGTATCTGATACACCTGATATATTGTTGTTTCAACTTCAAAATACAAATCTCTATAAAATGCCGGTTCTTTTTCGCGATATGTAGAAAGTCACTTGTCTGTACCTCATAAGATATGACGTCATAGTTAACTTTGACGTTACGATCTGCATTCCTTTCGATCGTTCTTAGGGAATGTATCGTAACGTAATAAGTGATATTCATTGTGCATAATAAAACCGCTTCATTCCTTTACATAGACACTGTTGTAAATACTAGTGAGATTAAATTCAATATCAACGATATGGAGTATAAAAAAAATCAACAGTTTTAAAGCTTCGTAATAGGTAAATATCTATTCATAAACTAATGGTTTTGACACTCCCCCTGCTACGTGTAATCTAATGAATGGTGATATGTATATGCGTATAAAAAACGGCCTGGCGCAAGTGAAAGATAAAAACAATCTTAGTATATTTTACGTGAAATCGGAGGAGAAAATAAGTACCAATGTGAATCTTGCTGGGGGAAGCCTATCGATTGTCCCGATTTTGTGTAAATCGAGCCTTAAAGGTAAAAATGTGCCTAATTTCGATTGCGGTGCGAAATGTTTTGACAATATCTCAAATAAACGAAATATTTATATGAACCCCCAGCAGGAACTGTCAAATACATTACTTATCGAAGGATTTTTCATAAAAATATTTTTGATTTAATGTCATTATGCACTTGCGCCGATGCGATTTTTATAGAATATTTACTGTGTTAGAATACACCTGTCACGTGCTTAAGAAAAATATAAGACGTCAGAAAAATACATCAAATATAGTGTTGGATGTCACTGTTAATTTATGTAATAAAAGTTTAAAGAAACTCGCAAGGTTAAAGTATTTTACGATTATTAAGAACAGTATCATTTTTTTTTTATATCTTTAGCTTCGGACAGCCTTAACATAGCCGCGTTATTATTAACATTTCTGATCGCGTCATTTCTTTGTAAAATTATGTTAGTAAAAAATGTTATCAAAAGGACTATGTTTGGTATGGTCAAATATCTGCACCCAATTTAAGTTAATTTACAGAATCGTATGAGAAGCAAATCTTCAAAAATCATTGTACAAAAAAGCATGTCGTTTTAATCTTTATTTTAGCCATCATTACTCATTTGCTGTTTATCGATGACGTCACTTAAATGACCCAATTCTCGCAATTTTGCTAACATGAAAACATTGCCATTTTTACCCTAAAATTTCGCATAAGGAGGTATATTGCGCAGGTCTGCTCAAATAAGATTTAAACATATGTTTGGTTTTTTTTCTTATAATTATACACATCATGCTAAACAAAACTGTACTTTAGCAAGCCTGCGTTCAATTATACCCAGACGAAAAACCATCGGAAAACACCAAAATTTAGATACAAAACATCAATATATGAAAATAAGACAATATGACGTTATTTCTATATTATGACGTCGCTGTGGGGATGGCCTTTTACACACTCTCATTTTTATATCATTTCAACTATCTTCCACTTTATTTTTAATACTTTTTATAAAATTTTATTTTTGGGGGTAAACAATGAAAATAACACACATAGTCTTTTATGGGTTTTTTTCAAATTTTCTTGGCTAAATGATGCAGGACAATATAGGATAAAAATAAGTATGTATATTTGTATTTTGACTTACCTATCGCTCCAATTTTCTTAGTCATTTTTAAAGTAACGGAACTCTATGTAGTGTGCTGTACTTTACTTACCTAATATCTCTTGGTTTGGTACGCAGCCAAGTATGTGATGACAAGACGAGCAATTTTCGCATCTTTCAAAACAACTTTTACCATAAGTTGGTGGATTACATTTTTTGGAACAGTTGATACCAAAAAAACCAGATAAACATTCTACAAATTACAGTTATATAACTGTGCATGGAAGTAAGTTTTTTAATTGAACAATTTGCACAAAACAAACAAGCATTTGATAGTGTCAATTTAATAGAAATTATTTGATTTCTATATACTCACAATGTATATGATTTTTGTGGTTGTAATTTTAAAATATAGTGACAAATGGATATCCAATAATTGTCCATTAATTAGATTTTAATTTAGATTCAATATACTCACAATGTATTTGATTATTTGTGATAGTAATTTTAGAATATATTTGGATTTTCATCTGATCATGTCTCCTATACAGTTTAGAAAAATAAATAAAAATTCGAAAAAAAATAAGATTTTGATAAAATGCAACTTATTTTGGACTTTGTCCATTTCTATTTCTCTTTCAAATAAAATGATGCCTTAACTTATATTAATCTTCGTCGCAAAAAAACTATTATTTACGTTCAGATTTTGTCCTTTTTGTTAACATGAAAATTCTTTGAAATACCTTTGCAACTGTCACCATTGTTGTAGTAATTGAGGCAACATGTCTCTGTTTTATTGGATAAAATCCTATAAAAAATTGGATAAATATAAATAATAGTAGCTTTCTACATTTTTATCATTTTTTCTAAATAAAAGTATTTTTTTTACAAAGCTGCGTTTACATCTATAAAATATTAACTAAAAAATATAGGTCGTTTATTGCGTTATTATTTAAGACATTTTTTTTTTCTTTTAAGCCCAATGAGCTCAATTTAATCTATATGAAAACATATTCAACAATAATATTTAAAAATCCGTTAAACTCACCCAGTGGAGCAACAAATTCCTCCCCTCGACGACATTAAAATGAAAACACTGATTTCAACAAATTCAACAGTGAGGATAATTTGCATTTTAAACGTCTTTTGTTTAGCCTATTGATATAAAATGTGCATTTGTCCATATCGTTAGGTATTTTATATCAGTTTTAATTGGTAAAAATATGCATTTCATGTATATTTGCAGGCTTTTAAGTTCCCACGATATTTTTTTTTTTTTTACTTTTTATCTATGTGAAAAATCTGGATTCAAACTACAGATTTATATTAATAGATAGAATTGAAGTTCATAATAAGGCGGTGTAAACATGACAATTTCACAGAATTTCAATGACACAACAATACCTAAAGCAAGAAAATGATTCAAAGAAATGTTTTCAGTATTTTATTATCTTACTGATCAAAGAAGACTTTAAAGATACAAACAATAGACAAAAAGTAGTACATTAAGCAAATATATGACAGCTGATTACTAAGTCAAATATATGTATGAAAGATCCAAAACATAAATAAGGTTCGTGCTAGTCTATGCAAATTTCACTTTCTGACACATTTCAGTGAGATTTCATTGATACTTCATTTTCTTCTCAAATGAATCAACATTAAAGGAAACAAATTTCTTACGGAAGTTTGAAGATGACATTTTTTATCTTTTCTTCATTTGGAAGTCCCTACTCGCAAAACTGCGCACAATTATTAACAATTAAAGTCAAGGTACTCTTTTGTGTTCTGCAATGCAAAATCTTCCTATAGACAGTTTTTGAACTCGTTAGAATTAGCGAATTATTGAATAGATCGATCAAATCTAGTAAAATGTATGCGATGAAAAAAGGACTGGAGGGAGCAGATCGACCAAGTCCCGTTTTATTCGCGTACACCTCACTAAAAAAAGACTAACCTACTTAGAACATCAATTACAACTGTAATAAAATATTTAACGACTGCTGATTGGATGAAAAAAGTTAGTCATTTTCTAATGATCATTATACACAATGTGAACCCCGGATATATATAGTGTAGTATATATTGATGTATTGCGCATTTCTAATAACGTGAAATAAAAATCCTATATAAAACAGAATAATTTAATTCTGGTTGTAACGCGGCATTTGACTGGATAGAAAAATTTAGTCAAATTTGCATAAACTGGTTTGCACGTCATAAGACACGTCACAATGCACCAACGTCAAACACGTAGTTACGTTTAAATTTTGAACAGACACAGGGCTAAAAACAGTCTTTAAGCAAGTCCTTAAAGGTGGCTTAAATGTGGCGTATAGGTGGCTTAAAGGATATACAATCTTTAAGCCACCTTTAAGTCACCTTTCAGATGAACTTATAGGTCCTTAATGTCCAAACTTCTTTAAGTCACATTTAAGCCATCTTTAAGCATCTTTAAGTGGCATTTAAGTTCTCTTTACATCGTCTTTAAATTCCCTTTAAGTCAAGTTTGATTAAGCTGAACAATAAAACATATATTAAATGCAAAAGCTCTTTGATTTATAAGGAATGGGGGGGGGGGTCCATTTAACACAGATCGCCATCATCAACACCGCTCCGATGGACACAAATTGCCATTATTAAAGTCTTCATAATTTTGTAGGGGTGATTGCAGTCTCTGTATTTAAATTTTTGCATGAAGTTATATTAATGTATGCTTGTTTCCTATTATAAATTAATCGGTTCTCTGTCTGTCTGTCTGTCTGTCTGGCTCTCTGTCTGTCTGTCTGTCTGTCTGTCTGTCTGTCTGTCTGTCTGTCTGTCTGTCTGTCTCGTGGAAGCATCCCAAGATCGTAAAGATTCAAGTTTGTTTAAATAATAGTCATGGGGTATGGTGAGGCCACAATGGGGGATGAATTTTTACATAGGAATATATAGAGAAAATCTTTAATATCTTCTTTTTAAAGACTATTTGGCCAGAAAAGCCTAAACTTGTGTAGAGGCATCCTCGGATAGTGTAAATTCAAGTTTGCAAAATCACAGTCCCTAGTGATAGGGCTGGGCCGTGACGGCAGTTTGAATTTTTACATAGGAATATATAGAGAAAAATCTTTAAAAATATTCTGGGAAAGTTTTCGGTCCAAAACTCAGTACTTAGTGTGAAAGCACAGGTTATGCAGATTTAAGTTTGATGAAACCATGATTCCCTAGAGAAAAGGGGGGCCACGAAATGGAGGGGGGGGGGGGGGGTAAATTGGAATAGAGAAACATCTTCTTACAGGTACAACAACAAAAGGGGCTTGGTATTTACCCAAAAAAAGAGGTGAATAAAAATTGACAGATTTTCTATTTTTTTTTAGCAAGATCTACTGTACTTAGTTGTCAAGATATTTTGATACTGTAATGCTAATTTGATCAGAATTAAGGCAATTGTTGCTCAGGTGAGCGATGTGGCCCCTGGGCCTCTTGTTAATTTATCCACGAAAAGGCAACCAAAGAACCTTAAGATTATTCTCTGTCCATCTACAATTAATACGTCAATAAACACGGTATCTAAATGTGGAGACATCCGATTCGGGACGTGTGCGTTTTTAAAACAAGGCAACTCGACTGACTTCAGAGGAAAACAATTCCGCAAGACGGTATTGCCTAGATGGCCCAGTGGTTAGCGCAGTTGCCCCTCCGGGGCTGAGGTGGATGTCCAACAAGGTGATTTTTTCTGTGCTTATATGTCATAGCTAGTTATGAGTGTTTCGGCGGTATTAATAGCACATGTCATTTCCAAATTGTAATACGGCTCGCCTCGTCAGGAGTTCACCTTATACAGAAATCAATTAATCTCTTTGAACTTCATTTGATTTTAATTTGGATCTAATGATTAGATCACCCATATTTTTGTGTTTACTGTATGCAACCATAGGAGGTGTTGTGAATATTTTTTTGCATACTTCTTCATATTTTATGTTATCCCAGTATTTCATCAGTTGTTTCCTTTGCCCTTTTATGCATGGGTTAAATTTGGTTACCAAAACGTTTGGTAAAGCCTTTTTAGTGTTTTTCTTCTTTTGTTTATTAAGAAGATCCATTATGTTTGCAAAGAGAGTTTCTTACATAATAGGTTCTTTTTTGATTGTTTGTAACCCATTTATTCTAGATGAGTTTTGAAATTTTTGAAAATATTTAGTAATATAGCCTGATCACTCAAATGTCTTGTACATTCTCCTTTCTCGACAGAATGAAGTAATTCATCAAATTCCATGTTAGTGTGATGGTCACATCATTAGTAACTAAGAGGACATTTTCATGTACGATCAGAGATTCGATTTTGAGTATAAAATCAGACGTGTCTTTGATGTAGGAATTCTGTTTCTGAACAATGATTACAGTAGTGACCTATATTTTCCCTAGGTGTGCCGCATTGAGAGATAATTGGCCGACCAGGTGGAATTTTTCAGAGTCTGCATTGGCCTTTTAATAGTGCATCAAACACTTGCTTATTTTATGCTTATAAACTCCCACATTTTAATTTGACATTTTTATTTGTGCTTAACAACCGATAGGTTTCCTTGTCTAGAGTTTTCTTTTGATTCATCTCAAAAACTTTAGATTGGATGCTCTAATGTAGAGCTTCTAAATCAGGTTTTTCTATTTGGACATTAAAGGCAGAATCGAGTATCGATATAAGCATTTGTTATATATTTAGGTTTTATTGTTTTTACAAAGCAATATAGTAAATGAAAAATAGCAATTGTATGCACATTACACCATACTTATTGTCAGAAATCAATAGTTGTCGAGCTTTGTAGGTACAATGAATATCTACATGAAGCAAATCATCAGTTATATTTTACACTATTCTATACTGACAAATGAAAATAATTTAAATAGCAACATAAAAAAAAGACTGGGACGATTCTAAGATAACCGCATTTGCTGCATGATTCACTGCATGATTAAAGAAACACATCGGCAAAAATGTCCAGGACGAGATTTTAAATTCATTGTAAAGCAAATAATCCCCCACACACCGAATGAGTGGCTCGGAAAAGTCAGCAAATACTTGATCAATATCGGAACAAGGCCATGCATCATAAAAAAGAACACAAAGTTGGTCACATTAAAAAAGAAAAAAAGTGAATATGGTTTTCTTAAGTGGCGTTTATATTTCGGAAGCTGACTCAAAACGGGGTAAAGAATGTTAATTGGTATATACCAACTGGCAGCCATACCGATATTTTGTATCTCGGTTGTTAAAATATTAATAATATTCATGTTTACTCGAATATTGTTAGTCGATTATGAGGCTATGCGGCATACACCCCTATCAAATAAGCGTGTTTTGACATTTTTAGATATTATTTTTACATTATTAAGCAAGTTAGAATTACCTTAAGCATAAGCGCATGTTTTTTAATAGCAGTAGGAGTTTTGATTCGATCCCTCAGACAAATAGCAAAAACTAGCTATAGTTTGATAAAATTAACATTGCTTTTAATACATTAAGATATATATAAGATCGGTACACATTTTCATTTAATTTTTCTAAAATTTAAATCATATGACCTTGAACTACAAACTATGCATACTTTTTTTTCTATAATAGATATTAATACCAATTGCTTTTAAAGACATTTAAAAAGATGATTGACATCGTTTAAAATGTTGTTATAGTTAATCAGTTTCCCTAATGAATATAAAATGTAAAAAGGATTTGAATAAATGTTTAGGGGCTGGAGAAATTAAGATTTTAATCCCCCCACCCCCCCCCAAAAATAAAAAAATAAAATAAAAATAACTTTATATAAATAATACTGATCAAAACCTCAAAAACAAAGTCTACGTGTACGCATAATCACATTTTGATTGTAATATTATACAAACTAGAGACGAGCTCGTTGCAAGCAACGATTAGGTTTTCCGTCGTAGCTGCGTCATACTTGTGACGTATTACAAAAAATTGATAGCTGACCATAGTACAATATTAGATAAGTAAACACTGAGAAACAAAGTATTATATATCTGTGACCGCGTAGATTTTACGGTGATAGAGAATTCGTCTGGATCTGCATCGGTCGTGTGCAGTACGAACCGGGTGAGGGAATGTTGGCGTAAAGTGTATAAGGTATAAGGTTGTGGCGCGCTGTGGGCCGTAAGCTAAAATGAAGGGTAGGTTTGCCGTATTCCCGAAGGTCCACCAGTATACAGTTCCAGAGAAATAAACAGGCAATTGATGCAAGATTCCACATAATTGGACGAGACTCAACGATGGCAACATTATAACAATTTAACAGACAGACATGTTTCAAACAATTCGGATATGGCCAGTAGTGGCCTCTGGACTCAAGACTCTGGGAGAGTCGGACGTGGCCGGGGCTGGCCGCCGTATTCCAGACTGCACATTGACAATTGTACATAACTATTTATAAGAATCTTAACAATGAGTATAAATTGACAGGTAATGATATAAGTAAGCTGAGTGAAAGGTTCACAGATATAAAATAATTAAATAAACTCAGTGAGTCTTTGATGTCCAAGAAATGAAAATCTGATAATTGCACAATGTTGTTTAAGAGATTAACAGTCCTTGAGACATGACACTCTGTCTCTTTGAAATCACATATAAAGTCTGAAAAGTGTCAATCACTAAATAAAAAAGTAACTTTGTAAGATATAAACTGTGAGAAAAAATTACGAATTTTACAAGTAAGGTCAAAAAATAAAATTATAATTGAACAGTGCATTTTGCACGACGATACTACATGTTTATAAGCAAATACAGATCTTAACACGTTGTCTCTAGTTTGGTTCGCCGCATTTTATTCACAGAGTGGGACCGTGGTTATGCCCGGTACGAAGGTAAAAAGACCATTGGCAAACGTTTTACACGCCTTTTTATCGAACGTAAGCGCCAATGAATCTCTTAGTATATATGCGGAGATCCTGGAAATTTTACAAGGGGTTTTGAAGAATAATTTTGTATTTTGAGGAGAGGGAACATGCGCGGATCAGAAAATTTTTCCGGGGTGGGGGTTGAAATGTCAGACGGTTATTTGAGTTTGCCAAGGGATGTCCGAGGCATATTTGGTAAGTTTATAATGTACACGTAATTGAAAGATATTTCGCTGGGGGGGGAGGGGTCTGGAACCCTTCCCCTTCTAGATCCGCGCACGAAGAAGACCGATGCCGGTAATTTTACTATAATTTTAACCATTTTTATTTAAATATTCATGTTCATAATTATCAGAAAACCAATATAACCTTTCAAAGCAGTTAAAACTTAAGATACGAACCATTTAGTCTCGGTGAGTATTGCGTCCGCGTACGGAAAATAATGGCAATTTTCAAGAAATTCGGATGGACGATATGTGTCCTAGGTCGTCCATCCGATTCTTTTTCTGACTAAAAGCTACAGACCTGCAGTTAGAGATTGTCAAACTCTTATTGATTATGTCAATTTGTTTGTCTCAAAGAATCATTTTTTAAATCAATAAAGTATTACCTTTAAAAAAAAGAAAGAAATCGGGCACAATTTTCAATGTTAGCATTTTACAATTTTATGGTCTAATAAAATTTCAAGAAACAAATCTTCATTGCTTTATCCGAAATATTGCATGAAAAAAAAATTACATCGCATTTTTTAAATTACAAAAGGATATTCAAAATGAACTTGGATTAACCGCTAACAAACAGGCATAAAGAGAGACTGAGAACCAATTTCTTCTCTTTTTTTTACATCAAAAGAAATTCAAAAAGGGGGGGGGGGGCAACTCCATGATAATTCAATTTTTTACGTAAATTTTAGAAAAATAGTTGCTGCGAGAAAAAGTGGGGAGAGGACATCTTTATGTCATATAACATGTGAAACTGATTTCATTCCACCCACAATCTTGAAATAATGAAATAATTTTGATGAAAACAATATAAATAGACGTCATAAATGCCATATCAAACGACATATTACCACTTGATTCTGCGCGTCTTTTTAATGAATTTATAAACAGCAGCAAATTCTAAAATGTATTTTTAAAGGTAATGTTAGCTGCAAGTCTGTAGACCTTGTTTGAAAAATTTCGGATGGTAGTCAATTTTTCCGGGATACAGACCGAGCGGTACATATGCAGTTAAGGTAACTAAGAATGATTCCAATAAAATACTTTGTTGAGTAATGCAAGCTTTTAAGAAAGCAATACTTATATTTGTTTAAAATATAACACCCAAATACTTTGTCTTACATTCGCTATTTGTAGAACCAGTATCATTCCGACCGGCCTCAGCATATACATTGTTGGAATTAAATTGTCCTAGCATTGCATTGCTCTGCATGTACACAATTTCTTATAAAATTTAAACACTTAAAGTGTTCATCTATATGGCTACACATAACGTACACACGTGATTCAAAATAACCAACACGGAAAACAGTAAAGAATTCAGTCATTGATTCTACATTTTATAGAACTTGTAAAAAAAAACACATTGCGGGTCTGAATGTTTGTTGATATGTCAATCTATCAATATACAGTTTATTAATTATTTTCGATTGCTAAGACTACAGCGTATTTGATGAACATTGAACAACATTTTTTCCATGCCACTTTTTTCCATGGAAGATAGCGAATGTATACAAGTATAAAGCATTTATAAAATTTATTTAATTACCTCTTTAGAATTGTGTATGGAATAAATGATTTATAAGTTGCTGCTGAAGGTTGTTTGGTATTTTCGTTTGTAGATGTTTTGCAAGTAAAAAACCTGAAACGCGGGGCAAGTTATAATTAATATCCCTGATAACCGTAACTTAAAACTAGCGGCTTTGGATTCAAATTTTATCGTATACGAATATTAAGTTCACTTTTTAAAATCATCTCCACGATGATAATTATATTATATCCATCGCAAATCAGTATTTTTTTTTTTTTGCTTTAAAAGAATTGTTCTTGTTCTATCGGGAGCAATCCCGCGTTCGTTTAAATTGCCAGCGTACATTTGTCATGTCAGTAATACACATTGTGCTTTATAAGACGGCCGTGTATACGTATTGTAGAAAAGTTGAGTTTAAGTACCATGCATCGGAACCATTTTATTAACACATATCCCAGTACTGAAACAATTCAAAATGTCTCTGTTACAGTAACACAGTGGGGCGACGCGTTAAACGTGTACGTCCAGCTCTACAAGCACATGCACTATCGTCTAGACGACGGCCTGAATACAGCTAGCGACTCTCCTATCGATCGGTTACCCGAGTCTCGTAATGCATCTAAATATAGACAGGGGCACAGTTATGAAACAAACAACAAAAATAAGGTCAAAGAGGTTCATCTATATGAAATGAAAATGTACATATGAATAAAAACATTTGGGAATTTTATGTGGAATTATTTTTGCGCACTACATGTATCAGTTAGTGCACTACAAGAAGCCCTTTCATAACCTCATAAACGTGCGCACCCCCACAAAAATGGACCGAACTGACAACAATTGTTTCTGCAAATACTGACTATAAATTACGAAAACATTAAATTGAATACTATAGAAGGATTCAAAATTAATTTCTTTACAACTTTGCTTCAATAATGCATTAGAAATTTTTATTCCTTTTTAAGTTATTGACAAGAAACTTTGGACGCCTCTAACTCCCGAATTATAAGGGCTAGCCCTTTTTTCGGCATACCGAATGAAAGGTCTGAGTAAGACCAAGAACTTTTAAAATACATGTTATAACAAATTTTTATCAGGTAGAGAACTAACACGGAAAATACGCGAATTTTTTTTGATTTTTTTTCTTACCTTTGTTTCAACATCTATACCACCCCTTTTATTTGCATTTAAATAATAAATAAAATATATCTCGCACAAATTCAATGTATTAGCTTCCAAACCAGCCCATCTTTGAGATTCTGTCAGTTATCGTTAAAGCTAAACCCCCTGGACAAAAGAAGTCGTTAAATTTTACTAAAAGGGGAATAACTCAAAACCGGATATGGATTTTCCTCAACTAAAATAGGCAACGACAACATCACGCGGCATGTTATCAGTCCTGAAAATTTCAAAACAATCGGTTAAGAAACGAGCGAGATATTAAGGATCAAAGTTGGCGTCTAGAAGAAAAAAAAAAATAATAAGAAATTTGAAAATTTTTCAGAATAATAGTAAGGTTTTCCGCTGAGAGCGGAAAACCTTAAAAATTGTTTGTTAGACTTCTTTGAAACTTCTATCTGCGATTGTGTAGACAGGAAACTTTAAAACGTTACATTACTCGTCTTTGTGATAAATCCGATGTTCAAAATGAAAACAACCGGATAAATAAAAACAGCTGCACACTTAGAGAGCAGTTATCACAGTAGATTGTGAAGGGTGATAAATGAGTTTCCCCAACTGTTCATCATACAACTGAATGACATCTTTTAATGAATGGGTATTTTGTTAATAATTTCCCACAATGATAAAGGGTAACGATTACGACATAGCTTGTGGGAATATATCAACATAATCGAATGCGTTATTATAAAAATTCTTCCCAAAACAGAAGAACTTAGTTTAAACGGAAATAAAGTAATATCTTTATTTTACATAACGTTTAATGTCAGTAATGGTTAACAGCATTTTGGTAAAGGTGTATATTCTGCTATTGTTTTAACTGTTTTGTGCATTATTTTTTTGTGCTCTGTAAAGCAATATGATATAACAAGACATTTTCAATTTGTACATAAATATAACACAGGGAAAGTTTAACATACCTGTAATATGTATTTAAATATTGGCTTATGTACAAATCTTAATCAGTCCAAAACTGACTGGAAAGTCTGATATAGGTTTATAAAGTATAATATCGTCAGTTTTATTGCACAGAGATTTGAAAATGAATTATATAATAGGGTCTTTTGTAAATAACTCTACACGTCGCTATACTACTTATCTTGTTATCGCTGAATTAAATGTGAACGCAAAGCTTTTTCTGCTGCAAAATTAAGTCATTATGCAGTGTTATTTCTGATATTGTGCTTTTACACAATCTCCAAATAAAGGCAAACGTTGCTGTGTTAAAAATGTATTTGTTTTTTAAAATTACTTTATCACTATGTTTTCGTACTTTTACTGAAAATGGGATATAATATTTTCGGACTGTTCCTCCATTTGTCCTCACGACCACTAGTCCGTCTCTTTGTCATTCAGTCAGTGTTTTACACAATCGTTACCAGACACTATCATAAAAGGCATTTGTGTTTCTGCAATAAACTTTCAAATCTTACCCCCACATGGCCTAATGAAGAACCCTATTGATTATGAGGTCAAAGGTCAAAGGTGAAGGTAATAAATTCCTACATTCTGTTATATCTATATACAAGCTTTTCATATAAGAACATGAGTTCATTGTATCTCGTCTCTCTTATGACATTTGATACACGAATCTATGATATTATACAATTAGTTAATGCTTGAGCAGTCAATATACCAATATAAATCATTATAGGATTGAATATGCCCAAACAATTGCTTGGTCCTTGGCATCTTCGCTAGCCAAAGGTTTTCGGTCCACTTTGCTCCCCATAAATTATATCTCACATCTCGAGTTTTCGTAATGAAATCCGCCATGGGTTAATTGGGAGCAAAGTGGACCGAAAACCTTTGGCTAGCGAGGATGGGTCCTTTGTTGTGAAACTTGTATTTGTGTTTATGGAAACAAGGAAACTTTTAGTTGCTATAGATTTCGTCTTAATGGTGGGTGGAGCAATGTTCTAAAAAAAACCCGGAAAATATAAACAGCTGGACACTAAGCCATTGTTATATAAATAATATAGAGTGAAAATAAAGTTTTCCAAATATTGTACCATGCACTTGTGAATAAAATGAATAATTTGCTAATCAATTCCCATATTGATACAAACACGATTACACCATAGTACTGTGGTATCATCAATATTCGTTGAATACCAATTTACGTGGATTTCGTTGTTTAGTTGATCCACGAAATTAAATGTTCCTTGAAAGGTAATTATTATTAATATTTTGTATTGATAGGGTCATTGGCCACGAATTTACGTATCCTTGAAACTGTGTTTTTCACTTAATCCACGAAAATTGATACCCTTGAATATTGATGAAACCACAATATATATGAAAACATTAATTCAATCTATTGTGTAAAGTTAGAAAGAATAAGCTGAGTTTAAACTATTCGACATTTCGATAAATAAATAAAACATAACAAAAAGAGTTAAGCACTCTTTAACCATTTAATTAAGAATGATACAACGCCTTTCTTCTTAAAAGGCTGATTATATGCTCTTCATAAAAAATAAATAAAATTAATAAAAAAAAAGTGCAAACCCCCCACAAAATTGAGATTAACAATGTATAAGTGGTGTTGAAAGAACAGTACTTTTAAAAATTAGATAATTCATTTTAAACCAAAACATTCTATGCACACGAAGAATATCAATTGCGTACTTTGTTAACCCCAGAAATTAAGTAATTTGGGAGTCCTGAAGTAAAATTCTAAGGGTGTTATTGACATTAGAATATGTTATTCATGCAGATAAAACTATTTATTTAATTACAAATATTACATTTAACTAATTAAAAATATGACGCAAATTATTTTCACAGAAAACAAATTTATGTTATATATTTTTCGAATAAACATTAGAAAATTTAAAAGCCATCACTCTATAACAACAGCTGTTACGCATGTAGCAAACGAAAGGTGAAAACTGCATGGAGTCCATCACTTTTAATTCAAAAGATATGCGGGGGTATTAAGGAAGCATTACGGGCAATTTAGCGTCTTATTTTGACGTAAATAAGTATTTTGAATAAGATCAATTTCTTAGTATTATCCTTTAAAATAGATGTCAGAGCAATAAAATCGGATAGTACATTACTGCCACATTGGTGTATTATCACTTGACAACTATAAATCGCTTACGTATATTCCTTAACATAAAATGTGATAGAACAACACTACCCCGCGGTTTCCAAAAAAAAAATAAACATACCAAGTGAAGTCGAAACATCTCAGTTTAATCAAAACCGCTGCTAGAAGTCTATGTTCTTCTTAATTAAATAGTTATTCATTCGGCTCTCGTAAAACCTTCCTAACATTTATAAAGTTTGCACGGAAAACGGTATGTTGCAACAAAACAACACAAAACATGAGATTTTAGCAGCACTTTTCAATTTAACGAGGCCGAGTACAGAACGAGTACGCACGCTTTCGCGCAGCATTTCATTTGTATTGTGGCGTCAGGCCTTGTTGACGCCATGTCGTGATAGTTTCAACTGCAGATATTCAACGAAATTTGTTGAAAATAGCTCGTTCGATGCGTAAATTTGATATTATATTGTGGATTAAACATAAATGTTTCGAAGTATAAGCTATATCTGGGCTCGGGTCGAAAACGTGAAGAAGGTTCAGGAAGCCTAGCCCTCTGTCACGTTTTCTTAACCCGCCTGAATATAGCTTAATTCATATATTTTAAGACAATAGCAATGTATTTATTATTAATGACCCTTAATATGTGATGGTATATATTTATTTATTACCTAAATATGTCTGAATGTTTTAAAAATACTATAAAGATCACCATTTCCGCTTTTGTCAAATAAAAAATAGCCATTATCTGACAAACTGGGAATTTGGGCATACAAAAAACATCTTTGATAAGACCCCTGGAACAAACCAGGAGGTAAAATGTTTTTTTTAGTTTACCATTTGATGCCTTTTCGCAATAATTTTAATACATAGAACAGAAAAAGAAATCCTTAGGGCAGAAGTTTAAAACATATGTAAAAAATATGTAAAATGGATACATTTCAAGCAAAATCCCATAGGGTCCTATGTTAAAAATTGACAAACTTTGAGAAGACTCCTTAAACAAACAATGTGGTAAATGTCTTATTTTTTTTATCTTAAATTAATTACTATATCAGTACTATATCAGTACAAAAACAGAAATTTCGACGTATAAATAACATTTACAGACAAGACAAGAAGTTAACAACATTTATATATAAGCATTAAATCATTTTCTTAAGATAAAGTCTCATAACTGCACTGGTGTGTGCGTACAAATTTTTATAAAGCGCTATTATGAGACTATATTCTTAAAAAAATAATGATTCAATGCTTAAATAGGGATTACACCGGTCGTATAAAAGACAAGAATGCCTACGTATTCCAATAAGGGATTTACCATGGTCGTATGAAAGAAAAGTGTATCCTAATAAGCATTTTTGTCTATGGTATATGTAGGGTTCACAACGGTCTTTGAAAAACAAATTTCTGTACCAGTTCATCTGATCGTTATGTATTTTACCACGTACATGAAAAAAGAAAACGAAATTGAAACCTTTACTTGATGTTTCTAAAAAAACAACCCAAAGTACGTCATTTTAAACAAGATATACTTCTTTAACTCGGACATGCTTATGACAGATTGCTTGAATGATTCAAAGTGTAGTCAAATACATGTTACATAAGTTTTCCAAAAAAAACACCTAGCTTCATTTTTTGTGCAGTTATTTGATTGTGTTTTATTATGAGGATGTTATTTTTGGGCTTTTGTTTATTTGTTTGTTTTGTTTTTTGTTTTGAGGTGTTTTTTTTTCCTTTTTAGTTTTTTTTTTTTTTATGTTTGTTTTTGTTGATGTTTTAATTCTCTTTAAAGTGCTTTAATCCTTTTTGGGATGGCGGGGGGAGGTTGATATGTATTAAATGGTTTACAATCACAATTTTGCAGTATTTTATGGAAAATAGACTTCTAGCAGCGGTTTTGATTAAACTGAGATGTTTCGACTTCACTTGGTATGTTTATTTTTTTTTGGAAACCGCGGGGTAGTGTTGTTCTATCACATTTTATGTTAAGGAATATACGTAAGCGATTTATAGTTGTCAAGTGATAATACACCAATGTGGCAGTAATGTACTATCCGATTTTATTGCTCTGACATCTATTTTAAAGGATAATACTAAGAAATTGATCTTATTCAAAATACTTATTTACGTCAAAATAAGACGCTAAATTGCCCGTAATGCTTCCTTAATACCCCCGCATATCTTTTGAATTAAAAGTGATGGACTCCATGCAGTTTTCACCTTTCGTTTGCTACATGCGTAACAGCTGTTGTTATAGAGTGATGGCTTTTAAATTTTCTAATGTTTATTCGAAAAATATATAACATAAATTTGTTTTCTGTGAAAATAATTTGCGTCATATTTTTAATTAGTTAAATGTAATATTTGTAATTAAATAAATAGTTTTATCTGCATGAATAACATATTCTAATGTCAATAACACCCTTAGAATTTTACTTCAGGACTCCCAAATTACTTAATTTCTGGGGTTAACAAAGTACGCAATTGATATTCTTCGTGTGCATAGAATGTTTTGGTTTAAAATGAATTATCTAATTTTTAAAAGTACTGTTCTTTCAACACCACTTATACATTGTTAATCTCAATTTTGTGGGGGGTTTGCACTTTTTTTTATTAATTTTATTTATTTTTTATGAAGAGCATATAATCAGCCTTTTAAGAAGAAAGGCGTTGTATCATTCTTAATTAAATGGTTAAAGAGTGCTTAACTCTTTTTGTTATGTTTTATTTATTTATCGAAATGTCGAATAGTTTAAACTCAGCTTATTCTTTCTAACTTTACACAATAGATTGAATTAATGTTTTCATATATATTGTGGTTTCATCAATATTCAAGGGTATCAATTTTCGTGGATTAAGTGAAAAACACAGTTTCAAGGATACGTAAATTCGTGGCCAATGACCCTATCAATACAAAATATTAATAATAATTACCTTTCAAGGAACATTTAATTTCGTGGATCAACTAAACAACGAAATCCACGTAAATTGGTATTCAACGAATATTGATGATACCACAGTACTATGGTGTAATCGTGTTTGTATCAATATGGGAATTGATTAGCAAATTATTCATTTTATTCACAAGTGCATGGTACAATATTTGGAAAACTTTATTTTCACTCTATATTATTTATATAACAATGGCTTAGTGTCCAGCTGTTTATATTTTCCGGGTTTTTTTTAGAACATTGCTCCACCCACCATTAAGACGAAATCTATAGCAACTAAAAGTTTCCTTGTTTCCATAAACACAAATACAAGTTTCACAACAAAGGACCCATCCTCGCTAGCCAAAGGTTTTCGGTCCACTTTGCTCCCAATTAACCCATGGCGGATTTCATTACGAAAACTCGAGATGTGAGATATAATTTATGGGGAGCAAAGTGGACCGAAAACCTTTGGCTAGCGAAGATGCCAAGGACCAAGCAATTGTTTGGGCATATTCAATCCTATAATGATTTATATTGGTATATTGACTGCTCAAGCATTAACTAATTGTATAATATCATAGATTCGTGTATCAAATGTCATAAGAGAGACGAGATACAATGAACTCATGTTCTTATATGAAAAGCTTGTATATAGATATAACAGAATGTAGGAATTTATTACCTTCACCTTTGACCTTTGACCTCATAATCAATAGGGTTCTTCATTAGGCCATGTGGGGGTAAGATTTGAAAGTTTATTGCAGAAACACAAATGCCTTTTATGATAGTGTCTGGTAACGATTGTGTAAAACACTGACTGAATGACAAAGAGACGGACTAGTGGTCGTGAGGACAAATGGAGGAACAGTCCGAAAATATTATATCCCATTTTCAGTAAAAGTACGAAAACATAGTGATAAAGTAATTTTAAAAAACAAATACATTTTTAACACAGCAACGTTTGCCTTTATTTGGAGATTGTGTAAAAGCACAATATCAGAAATAACACTGCATAATGACTTAATTTTGCAGCAGAAAAAGCTTTGCGTTCACATTTAATTCAGCGATAACAAGATAAGTAGTATAGCGACGTGTAGAGTTATTTACAAAAGACCCTATTATATAATTCATTTTCAAATCTCTGTGCAATAAAACTGACGATATTATACTTTATAAACCTATATCAGACTTTCCAGTCAGTTTTGGACTGATTAAGATTTGTACATAAGCCAATATTTAAATACATATTACAGGTATGTTAAACTTTCCCTGTGTTATATTTATGTACAAATTGAAAATGTCTTGTTATATCATATTGCTTTACAGAGCACAAAAAAATAATGCACAAAACAGTTAAAACAATAGCAGAATATACACCTTTACCAAAATGCTGTTAACCATTACTGACATTAAACGTTATGTAAAATAAAGATATTACTTTATTTCCGTTTAAACTAAGTTCTTCTGTTTTGGGAAGAATTTTTATAATAACGCATTCGATTATGTTGATATATTCCCACAAGCTATGTCGTAATCGTTACCCTTTATCATTGTGGGAAATTATTAACAAAATACCCATTCATTAAAAGATGTCATTCAGTTGTATGATGAACAGTTGGGGAAACTCATTTATCACCCTTCACAATCTACTGTGATAACTGCTCTCTAAGTGTGCAGCTGTTTTTATTTATCCGGTTGTTTTCATTTTGAACATCGGATTTATCACAAAGACGAGTAATGTAACGTTTTAAAGTTTCCTGTCTACACAATCGCAGATAGAAGTTTCAAAGAAGTCTAACAAACAATTTTTTGTATAATATTACAATCAAAATGTGATTATGCGTACACGTAGACTTTGTTTTTGAGGTTTTGATCAGTATTATTTATATAAAGTTATTTTTATTTTATTTTTTTATTTTTTGGGGGGGTGGGGGGATTAAAATCTTAATTTCTCCAGCCCCTAAACATTTATTCAAATCCTTTTTACATTTTATATTCATTAGGGAAACTGATTAACTATAACAACATTTTAAACGATGTCAATCATCTTTTTAAATGTCTTTAAAAGCAATTGGTATTAATATCTATTATAGAAAAAAAAGTATGCATAGTTTGTAGTTCAAGGTCATATGATTTAAATTTTAGAAAAATTAAATGACAATGTGTACCGATCTTATATATATCTTAATGTATTAAAAGCAATGTTAATTTTATCAAACTATAGCTAGTTTTTGCTATTTGTCTGAGGGATCGAATCAAAACTCCTACTGCTATTAAAAAACATGCGCTTATGCTTAAGGTAATTCTAACTTGCTTAATAATGTAAAAATAATATCTAAAAATGTCAAAACACGCTTATTTGATAGGGGTGTATGCCGCATAGCCTCATAATCGACTAACAATATTCGAGTAAACATGAATATTATTAATATTTTAACAACCGAGATACAAAATATCGGTATGGCTGCCAGTTGGTATATACCAATTAACATTCTTTACCCCGTTTTGAGTCAGCTTCCGAAATATAAACGCCACTTAAGAAAACCATATTCACTTTTTTTCTTTTTTAATGTGACCAACTTTGTGTTCTTTTTTATGATGCATGGCCTTGTTCCGATATTGATCAAGTATTTGCTGACTTTTCCGAGCCACTCATTCGGTGTGTGGGGGATTATTTGCTTTACAATGAATTTAAAATCTCGTCCTGGACATTTTTGCCGATGTGTTTCTTTAATCATGCAGTGAATCATGCAGCAAATGCGGTTATCTTAGAATCGTCCCAGTCTTTTTTTTATGTTGCTATTTAAATTATTTTCATTTGTCAGTATAGAATAGTGTAAAATATAACTGATGATTTGCTTCATGTAGATATTCATTGTACCTACAAAGCTCGACAACTATTGATTTCTGACAATAAGTATGGTGTAATGTGCATACAATTGCTATTTTTCATTTACTATATTGCTTTGTAAAAACAATAAAACCTAAATATATAACAAATGCTTATATCGATACTCGATTCTGCCTTTAATGTCCAAATAGAAAAACCTGATTTAGAAGCTCTACATTAGAGCATCCAATCTAAAGTTTTTGAGATGAATCAAAAGAAAACTCTAGACAAGGAAACCTATCGGTTGTTAAGCACAAATAAAAATGTCAAATTAAAATGTGGGAGTTTATAAGCATAAAATAAGCAAGTGTCTGATGCACTATTAAAAGGCCAATGCAGACTCTGAAAAATTCCACCTGGTCGGCCAATTATCTCTCAATGCGGCACACCTAGGGAAAATATAGGTCACTACTGTAATCATTGTTCAGAAACAGAATTCCTACATCAAAGACACGTCTGATTTTATACTCAAAATCGAATCTCTGATCGTACATGAAAATGTCCTCTTAGTTACTTATGATGTGACCATCACACTAACATGGAATTTGATGAATTACTTCATTCTGTCGAGAAAGGAGAATGTACAAGACATTTGAGTGATCAGGCTATATTACTAAATATTTTCAAAAATTTCAAAACTCATCTCGAATAAATGGGTTACAAACAATCAAAAAAGAACCTATTATGTAAGAAACTCTCTTTGCAAACATAATGGATCTTCTTAATAAACAAAAGAAGAAAAACACTAAAAAGGCTTTACCAAACGTTTTGGTAACCAAATTTAACCCATGCATAAAAGGGCAAAGGAAACAACTGATGAAATACTGGGATAACATAAAATATGAAGAAGTATGCAAAAAAATATTCACAACACCTCCTATGGTTGCATACAGTAAACACAAAAATATGGGTGATCTAATCATTAGATCCAAATTAAAATCAAATGAAGTTCAAAGAGATTAATTGATTTCTGTATAAGGTGAACTCCTGACGAGGCGAGCCGTATTATAATTTGGAAATGACATGTGCTATTAATACCGCCGAAACACTCATAACTAGCTATGACATATAAGCACAGAAAAAATCACCTTGTTGGACATCCACCTCAGCCCCGGAGGGGCAACTGCGCTAACCACTGGGCCATCTAGGCAATACCGTCTTGCGGAATTGTTTTCCTCTGAAGTCAGTCGAGTTGCCTTGTTTTAAAAACGCACACGTCCCGAATCGGATGTCTCCACATTTAGATACCGTGTTTATTGACGTATTAATTGTAGATGGACAGAGAATAATCTTAAGGTTCTTTGGTTGCCTTTTCGTGGATAAATTAACAAGAGGCCCAGGGGCCACATCGCTCACCTGAGCAACAATTGCCTTAATTCTGATCAAATTAGCATTACAGTATCAAAATATCTTGACAACTAAGTACAGTAGATCTTGCTAAAAAAAAAATAGAAAATCTGTCAATTTTTATTCACCTCTTTTTTTGGGTAAATACCAAGCCCCTTTTGTTGTTGTACCTGTAAGAAGATTTTTCTCTATTCCAATTTACCCCCCCCCCCCTCCATTTCGTGGCCCCCCTTTTCTCTAGGGAATCATGGTTTCATCAAACTTAAATCTGCATAACCTGTGCTTTCACACTAAGTACTGAGTTTTGGACCGAAAACTTTCCCAGAATATTTTTAAAGATTTTTCTCTATATATTCCTATGTAAAAATTCAAACTGCCGTCACGGCCCAGCCCTATCACTAGGGACTGTGATTTTGCAAACTTGAATTTACACTATCCGAGGATGCCTCTACACAAGTTTAGGCTTTTCTGGCCAAATAGTCTTTAAAAAGGAGATATTAAAGATTTTCTCTATATATTCCTATGTAAAAATTCATCCCCCATTGTGGCCTCACCATACCCCATGACTATTATTTAAACAAACTTGAATCTTTACGATCTTGGGATGCTTCCACTTAAATTTGGGCTTTCCTGGCCTTATAGTTTTGAGAAGAAGATTTATAAAGATTTTCTCTATATATAAAAATTTATCCCCCATTGTGGCCCCGCCCTACCCCCAGGGACCATGATTTGAACAAACTTGAATCTACATTATCTGAGGATGGTTACAATTTGAGCTTTCTTGGCCATAAAGTTTTGAAAAGAAATTTTTTTAAAGATTTTCTCTATATATTCCTATATAAAAATTTATCCCCTAATTGTGGCCCCACCCTACCCCTGGGGACCATGATTTGAACAAACTTGAATCAACACTATCTGAGGATGCTTCCACTCAAATTAAAGCTTTTCTGGCCTTATAGTTTTTGAGAAGAAGATTTTTAAAAAAAAATTCGATATATTCCTATGTAAAACATGACCCCCCTCTTGTGGCCCCATCCTACCCCCGGGGACCATAATTTGAACAAACTTGAATCTACACTACCTGAGGATGCTTCCATTTTAATTTGAGCTTTTCTGGCCTGATAGTTTTTTAGAAGAAGATTTTTAAAGATTTTGTCTATATATTTCTATGTAAAACTTGATCCCCTAATTGTGGCCCCACCCTACCCCTGGGGACCATGATTTGAACAAACTTGAATCTACACTATCTGAGGATGCTTCCACTCAAATTTAAGCTTTTCTGACCTTATAGTTTTTGAGAAGAAGATTTTTAAAAAAAAATTCTGTATATTCATATGTAAAACATGACCCCCCTCTTGTGGCCCCACCCTACCCCCGGGGACCATAATTTGAACAAACTTGAATCTACACTACCTGAGGATGCTTCCATTTTAATTTGAGCTTTTCTGGCCTGATAGTTTTTTAGAAGAAGATTTTTAAAGATTTTGTCAATATATTTCTATGTAAAACTTGATCCCCTAATTGTGGCCCCACCCTAGCCCCGGAGACCATGATTTGAACAAACTTGAATCTACACTACCTGAGGAAGCTTCCACTTTTATTTGAGCTTCTCTGGCCTAATAATGTTTTAGAAGAAGATTTTTAAAGATTTTCTCTATATATTCCTATGTAAAACTTGATCCCCCCATTGTGGCCCCACCCTACCCCTGGGGACCATGATTTGAACAAACTTGAATCTACACTACCTGAGGAGGCTCCCATTTTAATTTGAGCTTTTCTGGCCTGATAGTTTTTTAGAAGAAGATTTTTAAGGATTTTGTCTATATATTTCTATGTAAAACTTGATCCCCCCATTGTGGCCCCACCCTACCCCTGGGGACCATGATTTGAACAAACTTGAATCTACACTACCTGAGGAAGCTTCCACTTTGATTTGAGCTTCTCTGGCCTAATAATGTTTTAGAAGAAGATTTTTAAAGATTTTCTCTATATATTCCTATGTAAAACTTGATCCCCCCATTGTGGCCCCACCCTACCCCTGGGGACCATGATTTGAACAAACTTGAATCTACACTACCTGAGGAGGCTCCCATTTTAATTTGAGCTTTTCTGGCCTGATAGTTTTTTAGAAGAAGATTTTTAAGGATTTTGTCTATATATTTCTATGTAAAACTTGATCCCCCCATTGTGGCCCCTCCCTACCCCTGGGGACCATAATTTGAACAAACTTGAATCTACACTACCTGAGGATGCCGCCACACAAGTTTGAGCTTTTCAGGCCGAATAGTTTTTGAGAAGAAGATTTTTGAAAAATACCAACAAATTTTCAATAATTCTCAATTATCTCCCCTTTAAAGAGGGCGTGGCCCTTCATTTGAACAAACTTGAATCCCCTTCACCTAGTGGTGCTTTGTGCCAAATTTGGTTGAAATCTGCCCAGTGGTTCTTGAGAAGAAGATGAAAATGTGAAAAGTTTACAACGCCAACGCCGACAACGACGACAGACAACGGACAAATTGTGATCAGAAAAGCTCACTTGAGCCTTTGGCTCAGGTGAGCTAAAAATCACAGTTTCAAAGATACGTAAATTCGTGGCCAATGACCCTATCAATACGAAATATTACTAAAAATTGCACTTCAATGAACATTTAATTTCGTGGATCAAGTAAACAACGAAATCAACGAAAATTGGCATTCAACAAATATTGGTGTAACAACAGTATTTTTGCAGTTTTATATTTTTTTCATGTGTTCGTACCAAAAAAAAATATACCCCGAATTGCCTCATACTGAAAACGTATTACATTTGGCTTGGACTTTTTTAAATGGCACTTTTAGTGAAATGTTGCTTTCGCTCATTCCAGTACATCGTTAAAATGTCATGCATGCATGAAAATGAAAAGGGGCATTCAAGAATACGCCTGTTAAAAAATACTGTCTGCAAAACACACGCCAAAATTATACTCTTACAGTAACAGGCAAACAGTATTCGTCTAAACATGGAATTTTATATATTTCACACAAACGAAATATCGATACGTCAAACAGCTGGTACTTAACAATTAATGTCTTTACTACGTTTTATATGTCAACTTCCTAAACGATGCCCTGTCCCAATATGTCCCGATAATGATCAAATATTTGCCGACGTTTCCGAGACACACATTTGGGGCTAGGGGGTTATTTGCTTTAAAAAAAGTTAAAATCTCGTCCTTAAGATGTTTGTCGATATTTTTCCTTTAGCATGCAGTGACTCATGCAGTAAATGCACTTATCTTAGAATCCTGCCAGTTTCGTTTTTTAATATTGCTATAAAAATTACTTTCATCTGCCAGAATAGAATAGTATAAAATGTAACTGATGTTTCGCCTCATGAAGTATCTACAAAGCTCTACAACTACTGATTTCTGACTATATCTAATTAAAATAGTAAGGTGTAATGTACAAACAATAGATATTTATCATTTACTTTATTGCTTTTGTAAAAATAATTAAACTTTAACATAAAATGCTTATATCGAGATGAAAAATCTGAAGTATTTTAGAATTTACAATGCCATTTTGTTCACTGTTTTAAAAGGACATGGTCACGTTTTTATAGCGAGCGAAGCGAGCTCTAAGAACCAGTGTGCACGGGGAAAAGAAAGAGCTAAACCTACAGTTCATAAAGCATTTTTTTTTCCACGTCCCATAATGCTCTCTAATGTTTTCACCCGTGGTGGTATGCTAAAAATAGCCGAGTTTTAACTCGTACTTTACGGTGTCTTAAAGTTTGACGACACGTTTTAAGTACCGCATATGCTTTGGCGAGCCTCAAAAGATTTGTTACATACTTCTATACCTTCGTTTTGAGTCGAGATACGTAAACAAAGGCAAACAAAGTCAGGGGATACGTCACAGTGCTCTCGCGCTATATTTCCCGCGATAAATTATCTGTAATGAGAGTACTAGCCATTTCAGTATAGACTGCAATACCTGCCTCATTGACAGATGGTTTGTTTTTATTTTATTTTTTATATAGAGATTATATAAATATTTACAAGCAAGAGCCATACTTTACTGTCATATCGATCCATTTTTAAGCTAATTGTCCATGCATGTACAGTAGGCAAGTAAGTGTATGAGTAGGAAGGAAATATGAAACACTAGGACATTTTGAACTATAACGCTGGTCAGACAGGATTAGTCACGCCTTACAGCACGTGGCTTGGATATCTTAACCTGTGAACCTGTCAATGACCATCGCTTTTTTAAACATTCCTGTATTTTCAATAAAAAATGTATTTTCTTAATCAAGAAAACTGAAAATTTTTACATTATTTTTTGTTAAGTCTACCTATTCAAATGTTATTTTAAAACGAATTGTCTCATGAATGGCTTGTCAAAACCGAAAGTACTGGAAAAAACAAAATGGAAGCATGTCAACTCACCGGAAGTGCATTGGTTGATCAACTAGTAAACGTTAATTTTAACAATAAAGTTGACTGTTTTAAGAATAGAACAATTTTCTAAAAGAAATCAATTATTGTTGAAATTGGCATTTTTAGAAATAGATAGTTGAAAACATCACGTACATGTAAATGGGCTGATATCACACTTGGACACAAGGAATTTAGCTAGATTCGGTTATCATTATAGCCCGATTAATATTTCCTGACAAAATAATAATATAAAGCTGGATTCTTTATATTTAAAATTGTTCATATCAACTGACAACTCTAGATCTATAATGTATTGCTATTTAGTATGAAGGGCAGAAAATTTCCCAGCAAAACCCAGTATCAACATTGAGAGCCATTGTATACAAATACATTATCATTCATGACAACAATAGACACATTTCAGATATCCGGACGCTTCAACTATCCGGACAACTGGACTTACGAACAAAAGCTTCCGGATAACTAAGGCTCCACTATATATATATACTTTTTATATTTACAAGAACTTCACTGACGAAAAAGTTTTGAAAAAAATATGAATAATGGTTAGTTTCTTAAAGGGGCATGGTCACGATTTTGGTAAAAAGATATATTCTGCTTTTATTATTTACAATGCTGAAGGAATGCATTTCTTATGATAAGATGAAATTTGGGTGCCAGTCGATGAGTTTTAAGCAAGATAAACGGCTCACAATTCTTCGTCGTGTAAACAAGGCTCGTGCCCTGTTTTTGTTTACAAAGGTTCAATATACCAGTAAAAAATCTTTTTCAAGCCAATTTGTCTATCTTCTTATTTATTTAAAGCATAAATAAACAGTTCCTAACGATTAGCACATTTATTTGAGGTCTAAAACTGGAAGTTGTACTTCAACATTCAAAATGTAAACAAACGCTTTGTTTACATAGCGAAGAATTGTAAGCTCTTTAACTCGCTTATAACTCAACAAATGACACTCAAATTTTGGTTGCGTGTTAAAAATGCCTTTCTGGAGCATTGTAAATATTAAAATCGGAAAAACAATTTTGACTAAAATCGTGACTTGCACCCTTTAAAGTATGCGTTCTTTGTTGCTGGTTTTCTTTATTATTACTATTATTTTGGGGGTGGGGGTGGGGTTTTGTTTTTGTTTTTGTTTTTGTTTTGTTTTTTTGTTGTAAAAATATACCCGCTTGTACTTAGAATAAAAATTGTTACTTTATTCAAATAGCAATAAAATAAATATTTTATAAACCAGTTTCCTTACAAGCTTGTACAAAACCTCAAGCGTTTTATATTTCCCTTTCTAAAAGGAAAAGATCCGCTAGATATTTTTTAAAGAGACTGCTTTGAATAATGGCATGTAGTCTTTTCTATGCAATAACCTTTAAAAACGCTAAATTTCCAGCTTAAAGCGCCGGTGAGGTGCAGTGGTTTCTTCCTTTTAAAGATTTATCACTCAAAAGAGATTTACAACGGTCGTATAAGAGAGAAGCGTATCATAATAAACATTCTTATCTATCGTGTATGCAGGATTTACAACGGTCTTTAACAAACAAGTGCTCTTACCAGCCCTATCTTATCGTTGTGCATTTCATCACGTACATGTAAAAAAAAAACGAAACTGAAACCACGTAGTACTCCAAATTACATACTTTTAAACAAAAATTCCTTGTTTCACTCCGATGTTGCGGTATTATGATAGACTGCATGGGTGATACACATTGTGGTCTGATAAAATTACCTGTTTTCAAGAAACACTTAACTGTATTTTTTTATGCAGGGTATTTTTCATTTTTCAGTGTAATACTATGACATTTCTAAACAAGGGTTTGCGAAAACAAAATCTGTTTTAAGTAGGTTATTTTAACATTTTCTTCAGAAAGCATGTAAACACATTAATTGTGCAAAATCTTCAAAATCATTCTCCATGTGTGGAAGTGTCAAGTGTGTATTTGTGTATATGTGTGTGTAATGTGGGGGTATGTTATACAAAATCATCGAATGCTCAAAGAAATGGGAGACAGTTTCATAAAAGCGTCGAATTTTCAATTACTTAAGCATTAGATGGGGAAAAACATTTAAAATGTTTTCTATACGTTAACTTGCAAACTATGTAAATGAATTATGCAAAAACGGAAGGAGTTGGTACCCTGATGCTACATTAGAAGCCTAAAGTTCGTTTCAAGGGAAAGTCCCGGTGATGTATATTTAATCTACATGAGAACGCAAAATTTAAAAACTGAACCTTATTCATCATCGTGCTGCTTTCTTTTTTAATTACACACTTTGCTCATTAAATCAGTCTTATAACTGTAACAAAAATTACCCTCATTCTTTAACTCTCCTTACGGGAGTACGCATAGGTGGGGTGTAATACTAAATTGCAGTTTTTAACATGTTAATTGTATCTAGAATTAAAAATATGTATTTTTAATAAGGTCTTTAATGTTCTCTTAGCTACTATATTAACGTATATTATAATTCACTAATTCAAAAATTCAATGTTCACTAAAAAGACATTTGTAAATTTTAACATGAAACTAGTGAATCGCCAAGATAAGTTGTGGAACGGTTAGCGCCTTTATTTATAAGATCTGTTTTAATCCAAACAATAATATAACGCTACGGCAAAAAATCTAAATCTGCAAACTGTTTATTAGTGAATTGAAACATTGGTCGAAAAAACAATGAGAAAGAGAAAAAGAGAGTTAGGCAACATATACACAGAACAACATAGAAATTTAACAGAAATTAAATACTTTTATAAAACAAATTTAAAACCGTGATAAAATTGACACTAAAAGGGTGTAAGGCTGCTTTTGCCTCACCCGATTATGCATTCCCCCCATCACAAACATATTACGGTTCCTAATAATAATAATAGCAATATTAGTGTGAATGGGGAATAAGTGGAAATGAAAACGGAGGATTAACCATAGTCGTATGAAAGTCAAGAATGTTTGCATTCTACATAAGCATTCTTATCTATCGTATACGTGGGATTCACAACGGTCTTTAAAAAACAAGTGCCCTTACCGGTCTTATCTTATCGTTGTGCGTTTTGTCACGTACATGTAAAAAACCGAAACTGAAACCCTTTTTTGACGTTTCTAAATAAACCAAAGTATGTCATTTTAATGATATTTACCTGTTTTACTCTGACATGTTAATGATAGACAGCATTAGTGATTCAAATTGTCGTCAGAAACATGTTTATATGAAATTCCTAACTGTAAATTTTATAATGGTTTTTATTTATGTGTTATATTCTTCTTTTTTCGAGGGGGGGGGGGGGGGGTAGAGAGGTTTATATATCTATTAAATGATGTACAATCAGTTTTATTGATTTTATAAAAATAGTGTCGTACATGTATAATCATCGAATGTTTAGTTATTAGATAGGAACAAATTATTTCTAAATACTTTTAAATACGTTAATATGATAAAATATGTTCAATATGTTATGCAAAACAAATAGTAAATAAGGAGATTGTATCCTGCTACTAACTGAAAGTCCCAAAGTGGTATATAGAAAAAAAAGCGGGTGATGTGCCATAAGCAAAATTAAAACCAAGAAACATTTAACCTTAACATTTTAAACACAAAATTGCCTCAGGTCTGTGTATAAACATAGAATTGCGAGCAAAGCTCTATATCTTGCTTAAAATTCGAAGTTTAACACTCAATTTTCGCTAGTAAATAAAAATTATCAATCATTTTTTTTAGATATGAAGATAGTTTTGAAAATGTATAATCATCGAATGTTTAATTATTAGATACGGAAAATTAACTTCTAAATACTTTCTAATACGTTAATATGATAAAATATTTTCAATAAGTTATGTAAGACACTTAGTAAATAAGGATTTGGTGTCCTGCTACTAACTGAAAAAGCCCCAAATTGTGCTTAAATGAAAATTAAAATCAAGAAACATTTAACCTTAAAACAGCCATTTCTTATTTGCTTCCGTGTTATAATTATATTTAATTATAAATCATGCCAATTTAACAAATCTTTAACATAATTTACTCATATTTTATAATTCTTTACTAAACCTGGGTTAATTTTAAGCATTACTAGAAAAAATATACAAAATGCTACACTTAAAAGGCGCTTTCCTTCAGTGCATATATTGATTTATCTACCATTTCGGAAATACTCCCCTGGAGAGGTTCATTGGTTATCTATCTGAATGCATGAGTCATGTGAAATAAATACGGTTATCTAGCAATTACAGAGTGCAGGTGATAAATTATGCAGAGGACCATTTGATGAAATAATAAAACGTTCGTATAGGCTTTTCATTGAAGGCTTTTTACTTCTCATTATTATATGTTATATAGCTGTTTGATTTTAAGTTCATAATAAATATGATAATGTTTACCATATAGAAAGACCTATACGTAACTAAATACACTAATAACGATAGTACTGGATATTAATGAAGTTCTTGGTGACTGTTAAAAGTTAAACGTTTAAAAATTTATTTGAGTTTTATCTTTATATAACACATTCATACCATAAAAAAAAAAAAAAAAAAAAAAAAAAACAAAAAGCAAAAAAACAAGTTTTAAAAATCAGAACAGAGATTTCTTCATCGAATTAGCAAATACCAAATAATCTACATATTTCCTGGATATTTTGAGAATTTTGATGTTTAAAGTATATTTTTCGTAAAACAACATTTCCGTAACAATTCGTGGCATTGTTTAAGCATTTATTGTGTTAAAATCAATGACTTTTGTTTATGTTGACTAAGAAAGAAATAATGTTTCAAACTGAATATAAGTATACATCTTGGGTTAAAGAAATTACGAATTCGTGTCGGTGTCATTGTTTGGTACATTGCAAATTCTAAGCGCCATAATCCACATATTTTTATATCTTTCGACCTAAAACTGAAGGCTTGCATGCAGTTTTCTCCCTTCGATAACTTCATGCTTAACGTATGTGGTTAGAAAGTGGTGGCTTTTATTCTTATATTCATTTAATATAAACTTGATTTCTAAGAAAATTAATTGAGTCATATTTCTCGAATAATTAATTTTGAATAAATTATAATTGATAAATAATAAATAGACCAATCTGTAAAAATAACATATTCTCGTGACATTCACTTTACTTCAAGATTCCTAAATTACCTAATTTCTGGCGTTAACAAAGTACGCAATAAATATTCTTCGTCTTCATAGAAGGGTTCAGTTTGAGCGAAAACAAATCCCCATCTATTAAAGTATTGTTTTTTTTTAACATCACTTAAAGTCTGTGTATGTCATTTTTTTATTTTAAAAAACAAGAAAAAGAAAACAACTTGAATTCAGCCTTAGAAAAAAAGGCGTTGAATTATTCTTAATAAAATGGTTTTAGACTGCTTAACCCGACATTGATATTTTATTTCTGACGAAAGTGTCTAAGTAGTTCGACCTCAGTTTAGGTTTGTATAACTTTACACATTAGATTGAGTTGACATGCTCCAACATACACATGCACTATAACGCAATGATGTCCATAATTGACGTGAGAAATGATAATAAAACATCCATTCATTAACAGATGTCATTTGATTGTCTGATAAAATATTTTTGAAATCAAATTCTCAATCGTTTTTATCTAATATGACAATTACCATCTAATTGTGCAGCTGTTTGTATTTTCCGGTCGTTTATATTTTAGAACAACACACTCGTCACAGACGAATTTGATAACATTTAAATTTCCTTGTTTACGTTTACAAATGTAAGTTTTAAAGCAAATTACCACACTATTGTTTAGTATAATATTAATATTACGTGTACATATACACCATTTGTATTGAGTTATGAAGATGAATTGTTTTGGAAATATTCAATTATATCATGAATAAACAATCCCCCTTTATATGTATATAAATATATATATATATATATATATATATATATATATATATATATATATATATATATATATATATATATATATATATATATATATATATATATATATATATATATATATATATATGTATATATATATATATATATATATATATATATAAATATATATATAGATAGATAGATAGATAGATAGATAGATAGATAGATAGATAGATAGATAGATAGATAGATAGATAGATAGATAGATAGATAGATAGATAGATAGATAGATATTCCTAGCTTTTGTCCTAAGTCATATCTCAGGATGCCTGCCGATAGCTAACGTCCTCAAAGTGATTTTTAACAATTTAATTAATATATTAATTCGAACCTATTTGAATAATTTAAAATTAAAATTCATTTTATCTCTTTTTATTTTTTTTTTTCTTCTAGATTTATAATCAACGGATATGACGACTTCCGCGCCATATTTATCATTTATTGCGTAATTCTCGGTGTATAGTGTCACGCACCTAGGTAGACCCAGGACACTCCAGGTAACTAACACCTTTTTAGATTAGGCCCCGCCTACTATTCCAGTAACCTTACGGCCATGAAATGTGTCGTTGAAGTAACGATACCTATTTTATATTTATCTTGTATAATATTTGAATGATAATACACGCACATGTACTTTGATTACTTACTAGAAGTCTACCCAGAATTTTCATACCGTAATACAGGTTACATTTATTAGATATGTTAATAAACGTAACCAAACCAGCATGTGTGGTAATTTTTTCGTTTGAAATTTTCGTTGTAAAATTGTTTAATTTATTTACATAAATTCCAAACTTATTTTTTTATATTTAATATATATTTCTGTTGATATGGATTGTGTAAAAAAAAAATCAAATCAGAGAGTATATGACTAACAATCATAATATAAAAACTAGACTCTTGTTGCAAAAGCAACAAAAAGGTCTTCCGTTTTGATATAGAAGTATCAATTTAACTGTAAGACATTGCTTCTCTAACATAAATAAAAAATGGATACGAAAATTATTGTGAATGATAAAAATACCAAAATTGGGTGTACTTCCTGTGACGACCGGAAGTTACGCCGGATAAAACAAAATAGTGTTAACACATGAACATACATAGGTCTATCATCCCACAAAGTTTGGTTGTTCAAGTCGTTACTGTTTTTGAGATCTCGTCGAAATCAGGTTTTTGGTCTCTGGACAGGAAACGGGCAAACGGAAGTGTTAAATTTAAATTGTATTCAATATTTCTTGTATACTTGCCTTTTATACATTATTTTTCATTTATCTAACTAAAATATATCAAAGGAAAACAGTTAAACTGATAGCCAGCTCTTTTTTTTAACTCTTCCGGTATGGACCGGAAGTGACGGAAGACAAAATGAAACCGGTTAAACACATCTTCAATCAAATGTCTATCAAAGTTTCGTGTCTTGATCGCTTATAGTTTCTGATATCTCGCGGGTACAAAATGTGTTTTAAAAAAGCTACCTGAGATAATTGAGATATCTCACCAGAAGTAGAAATTTTTTGTTGATATTACATCGCAGAGATTTCCTATATATATTTATTCTATTGACAAAAAAATTGATGCGTAAAAAAAATATTTTTTAAGTGCTTCCGGTGACGACCGGAAGTTATGACGAACAAAACAAAAGTGTTTAAACACATCTACAGCTATAGGTCTATCATCCCACAAAGTTTGAATGTTTAAGTCTTTACCGTTTCTTAGATCTCGAGGTGACAAGCTTTTTGTCGCGGGACAGGAAACGGACGACCGGAAGTGAATTTAGAACATTTTTAATTAAAATCCTCTAGATCTTTTTATTTTCTGTCATTCCTGAAAATTTTATGAAAATCCATCAAGACATCTCTGAGAAATTCACGAGAGAAAAAGGGGAAAAAAATAATAATAATAATAACTAGAGCAAAGCTCGTTGCAAAGCAACGAGTGGGTCTTCCGGTAATGTCGGAAGTAAAGCAGGAAGTTCCTGTAAGAAGCAGAGCTCTTAAATCAACAACAAGAGTAACTAAAACAAAAAGATGAAAAAATCGAATTATTCCTGGTACGACTTAACAAAATCCGAATGATTTTAAGTATGAATTAACAAAAACCTTTCTGATTTCAAGAACGACTTGACAAAAAAAAATCCGAATGTGTTCAAGCACGACTTAACAATTATTTTTGGTACGAATTAATTTTACTTTGAACATTACGCTATTTTTTAAACCAAGGACGCGGAATCAAAATTTCCGGAAAAATCAATTTTTAAACCCCGATATCTCTGTAATGCTTTGTTTGATTTTCAAACGGATTTCAGATTTGAATTCACCATGGCAAGTTCTATAAGACTGTAGTATTGTCTTATTTTGTTCAAAAAAATGAAAATTTCGAAAAACTGGAACTGCTTCCGGTTTTGAGCAAAATTGATGAACAAAATTTTAAACCCCCCAGTACATTATAGAATTGATACATCTATTATCAGTAAAAAATTCAAAGCGATATCTTTAAAGTTAACGGAGATCTCTTCCGGACAAAATCACTTTTTTTAAATTAAAAAATGGCCGCCAAATTTGAACGGAAGTGACGTAAATGCTGAAACTTTAATATCTTTGAGGCACGGTAAGTTTACAAAAGCTCTGAAAATTTCATTGAAATCGGATGAAAACTTTTTGAGATATAAAGCCGAGAAGGAGTCAGAAAAAAAATAAAAAATAAAATAATAATACAAAGAAACCGAAGAAAAACAAGAGGGTCTTCCGTTGGAAACGGAAGACCCTAATAATAAAAAGAAACATTACAATCACTATAAGGTCTTCCGTTGGAAACGGAAGACCTTAATTATTGTCTTACTGTGTCTTATACAAAAATGTTTTATATAAATTTTATATTAATAGTAAATAAACAATATTTTTTAAAATTTAATTTTGTATATTATGAAGGTTTATTTAAAAGCAGAATCAACATAAAAGCGCGTTTGGCAGCAAAATAAAATTCTAAAAAATATAGCTCATATTTTTATATTATTGTAGCTTCTTTTTATTAAAAATTGAACAGCAATTACCTGAAAATCATCAAATGGATTTTTTAAAATCATTTGTAGTATTTATTTCAACATATTATGACCGTATTTACTTAATTCAAGTTCATTGTGGTTTCATTGTGGTTTATTGTGGTTTCATTGTGGTTCATTGCGGTTCATTGTGGTTCATTGTGGATAAAAGACGCGCCGCCTCTGGGTTACAGCAACGAGATAATGCAGGAACGAAGAACTCATGTCAAGGTAACTTAATTCACAATATAGGTACTCCCAATAACATGTTCAAGGCTCTAATTTATCTCTCATTTGTAAACGAGATATCGCGCCATAAAATCAAGATGGCGTCATTTTTTCAAACTTGGTTCGGCAATTTAAGTTTAATTACCGTATCTCTTTAAAATACACGTTTTGACCAAGTTAACCATTAACCAACTTTATATTCATGATAATCAAGATTATCCAGGGTATACACATGTATATATAATTATATATACGTCCCTAATATATGAATGCTTGGCTGATAAACAAGACGAACAATGAATCTTTCGCACATTATACAATTTACAAACTCTAAATGTAACGTAAATATTAAAAAAAATAATTATTAATTAAATCCGGAAAATGATATCTTTCACGTTTTTCTTTTTCAGTATTGACAGCATACAAAGTCAATGTGTCCGGTGATTAGTTGCATCCTCTGTTCGGTGATTCGGGTGAATGTTTTGACCAGCTGGACGATGTAAACGCAAGGTATTGCGTTGAAATTGATTATTTTCACCATTAACTTATACATGTGTAGGATGTTTATAATTTTACTGTAGTAATTTGTGGGAAATCCAGGTCTAAGTTCTTGAAAAGGAGGTTGATTGGGGGGTGGGGGGGGGTGGTGAAACACACTTATTGTTGATAAGTTCTTCCATTGTTCAACAAACAATAATTGAATCAAAATGAAAATAACATTGCTTCAAATATAAAATGAAACATTTTAGACCAGATACTACTGTAGTCATTATATGACATAGTTTAAACAGCCACTGGCAACTGCATAGTAGCTTCTGTATTCAGAATTTTATTCAGAATGCTTTTATTACATGTTAGGCTGAATGTTTATTGTTTAAAAATCTAAATGAAACTTTATTATTCTTGTTTAAGATAAATAGAACAGACATAAAGTACAGCCCAGTGAAAGGAACAAGTTCATCGCAAGAAGAAGAATTTAATGCTACCACTGTCCAGACAGTAACCGTGATGTGATCCTATGAGTGCTTCACCGGTCTGGACAATGCTCGAAAATCCCCCAAAAAGGCCTATTTCCATAAACTACGATTCAGGTTACATCAACAACAGCCAAGGACACTCCTTATTGATTGGAATGGAAACATCTCTACGACCCGACTAAAACTCTGCAGAACAATACTTTTTAACTGTAAAGTATTCTCATTTCAAAAAACCTATAAACTATAAAAGTACTTTTTTTTATATGATCAAATCAAATACCAGTATATTACAATGTATGTCTGTAAGCTAGAATCTTAGAAAATCACATGGTTTTGACTTATTAAATGATCGATTAGACTTTGCAGATATTAACTTTCATTTTCTTAAATAAATTGTTATATTTATATATATTGCATAAAATATTAGACTCCATGTAACATATATCCTCACACCTCAAAGTTGATAAGTGTTAACTACTTTTTTTTTCCATTTTCTTTGTTTAAACATTTATTGATAACTTTAAATAGTTTTTATTTGCAGCAATATATGAAAAATTAAGAAACCAATGTAAAAACACTGCATTAGGAGATGAATGCATGGGTCATAGAAATGATAAAATACACCAAACAATATTCAATTATGTCGTATATGAAAATATATAAAGACAACATATACCCCATGTATTACAATTTTATGTAACAAAATTACTTGCATTAAAACTTGTTTCCATGTGGGTTTTATTAGCTCACCTGGGCTGAAAGCTCAAGTGAGCTATTCTGATCACATTTTGTCTGTCGTCCGTCTGTCCGTCTGTCCGTCCGTCTGTCCGTCCGTCCGTCTGTCCGTAAACTTTTCACATTTCCAACATCTTCTCAAGAACCCCTAGGCCAATTTCAACCAAACTTGGCACAAATCATCCTTAGGCAAAGGGGATTCAAAGTTGTGAAAATTAAGGGTCACACTTGTTTTCAAGGGGAGATAATTAGAAATTAATGAAAAATTTCGAGAAATTTTCAAAAATCTTCTTCTCAAGAACCAGAAAGCCAGGAAAGCTGAAACTTGTGTGGAAGCATCCTCAGGTAGTGTAGATTCAAAGTTGTGAAATTCATGAACCCCGGGTGTAGGGTGGGGCCACAATGGGGGGTCGAAGTTTTACATAGGAATATATAGAGTAAATCTTTAAAAATCTTCTTCTCAGAAACTAAACAGCCAGGAAAGCTGAAACTTGTATGGAAGCATCCTCAGGTAGTGTAGATTCAAAATTGTGAAATTCATGACCCCCGGGGGTAGGGTTGGGCCACAATGGGGGGTCGAAGTTTTACATAGGAATATATAGAGTAAATCTTTAAAAATTTTCTTCTCAGAAACTAATCAGCCAGGAAAGCTGAAACTTGTGTGGAAGCATCCTTAGGTAATGTAAATTCAGAGTTGTGAAAATCATGACCCCCGGGGGTAGAGTGGGGCCACAATCGGGGGTCGGAGTTTTACATAGGAATATATAGAGTAAATCTTTAAAAATCTTCTTCTCAGAAACTAATCAGCCAGGAAAGCTGAAACTTGTGTGGAGGCATCCTCAGGTAGTGTAGATTTAAAGTTGTGAAAATCATGACCCCTGGGGGTAGGGTTGGGCCACAATGGGGGGTCGAAGTTTTACATAGGAATATATATAGTAAATCTTTAAAAATCTTCTCCACAGAAACTAATCAGCCAGGAAAGCTGAAACTTGTGTGGAAGCATCCTCCGGTAGTGTAGATTCAAAGTTGTGAAAATCATGATCCCTGGGTGTAGGGTGAGGCCACATTGGGGGGGGGGGGGTGTTAAAATTTTACATAGGAATATATAGAGTAAATCTTTAAAAATCTTCTTCTCAGAAACTAATCAGCCAGGAAAGCTGAAACTTGTGTGGAAGCATCCTCAGGTAGTGTAGATTCAAAGTTATGAAATTCATGATCCCTGGGGGTAGGGTGGTGCCACAATGGGGGGGTCGATGTTTTACATAGGAATATATAGAGTAAATCTTTAAAAATCTTCTCCACAGAAACTAATCAGCCAGGAAAGCTGAAACTTGTGTGGAAGCATCCTCAGGTAGTGTAGATTCAAAGTTATGAAAATCATGATCCCTGGGGGTAGGGTGAGGCCACATTGGGGGGGGTGTTAAAATTTTACATATGAATATATAGAGTAAATCTTTAAAAATCTTCTTCTCAGAAACTAATCAGCCAGGAAAGCTGAAACTTGTGTGGAAGCATCCTCAGGTAGTGTAGATTCAAAGTTGTGAAAATCATGATCCCTGGGGGTAGGGTGGGGCACAATAGGGGGTCGGAGTTTTACATAGGAATATATAGAGTAAATATTTAAAAATCTTCTACTCAGAAATTAATCAGCCAGGAAAGCTGAAACTTGTGTGGAAGCATCCTCAGATAGTGTAGATTCAAAGTTGTGAAAATCATGACCCCTGGGGGTAGGGTGAGGCCACATTGGGGGGGTGTTAAAGTTTTACATAGGAATATAGAGTAAATCTTTAAAAATCTTCTTCTCAGAAACTAATCAGCAAGATGATTCTTTATAATTGTTAAGACTTTGACTCCAGGACAATTCTTCGGCGTCACAAGAAGGTTCAGAGTTTGATGTAGCTAAATATCCCATATATAAACAATTGTAAAGGATCTTTTTGAGAACTGCAATACTCAACATGTGATATGACTAAAATTGAAGCAGGCAGCTATTTTTTCATTAGAATCTTTTTGTATTACTGTTTTGACTTATTGCCCTTGATTAATTGATTCTTGATTATTTTAATTTATGCATCCACTGTTAACCAATTATTGTGATGATTATTTTTATACAATAATAAATATTCAATGTATATAAGTTGTTCTGCATAAGTAGTTTTGGGTTAGGCCGGATTAGTTTGTTTATTTTTGATTTCCAAATTTTAGATACTATGAATTATTTTAGGCCGGCACATATATAGGGACAGAGTCTATTGCATTACCACGAGAGACTGATTTGTTTACCTTTAAAACATATACATATAAACAGTATGAAATTTTCCATCAACAATTTGTTATCTTACACTCCAAACATTGGTTGTAAAGTCTTAGGCTATCGAAAATGAGTGGTCAGTAATCTGTGTTATCAGATAAACCATGTGCTTATCAGCTGGTGAGGGGAAGTGATGCTAAATATAACTTTGCTGCTTTCTCTTATCTTGATAAGCTCCTCCCATAGAAAATGCGGTAGTGACTACCGCTGCCTGGGGTTTAAACTTGAACAGGTACGGATAGATTGAGTGTGTGGACATCGCTGCTCTATCTAATCTTCGTGTTTTTCTAACCTAGACAGAGTGTGCGGTCATTCCTGCCCTGTATCGCATTAATACAAGTGTGCGGTCATACCTGCTTGTATGTGTGCTGCACTCCCTGCGTTAGGTTGAGCTGTTGGCGCAAGTGTGTGGTCATCCCTGCTTGCGTTATCTCTGCTTGCGTTAACGTTGGTACCTGTTGAGTTGCGTAGGTGTGCGGTCATCCCTGCCTGCGTAACGTTGAGTCCCTATGTATGTGCAGGAGCGGTGATTAAAGTCTGCTCATGTAAATATTGGCAGCAATCAGGGCTATCCGAGTTCCAAGGGAGAAAAATGGATTTTATTTATACAGGATCTACATGTATTTGTATTGTACATTGTCCAGATTGTTTGTACTATGACTCCATTAAGCTGATTTTGTCATACCTATTGTTCCTCAGGTGAGCGATGTGGCCCATGGGCCTCTTGTTTTAATCTGTGTTATGTAACTAATATTGGAATTAGCTTTTATATCATAAGTAAAATGCTGGTATTGATGAGAATTGTAAGGTGAATGATCTGTGTGATACTTTGTATTTTATACATTCATGCTACAAAAAGCAAGTACATGTACATGTAGTAATACTTGACATATATGAACAATGTATATTTTACTTCACGTCTTGGATTTAAAAATATTAATGTAGGTAAAGTAGTGAAATGTAGGAAGGTAAACCGTGTGTAAAGAAGATTATTCATCAGGAATGAAGTGTGTTGCAATCAGCATAATTAATTAAATGTGTACATCATATTTTTGCACATGATTTGACAGACTGCTTCATTGTTAGCTTTTTATTGGCCAACAAGCTTTTCATATCTCCCTCTGGGTCATCTATTAAATACTGACATGCTTATGATATTAACATCTGATCAGTTGGTACATCATGGGTGGAAATGAGAAGTTCACTTTGGACTTAATGGATTATCAAAAAAATGATATCAAATCCTGTTCTATTGTAAAACATTAGATTATATTACTTACAAAGAAAAGGTTTATCCCAACTTGTAAGTGGGTCACTTTGACCTCATTTTGTAATTCATTGACATACATATTTAAATCAAATCTGGGTCATATCTCTATAGTCAACTACTATCTTGTAGTGTATTTTTTTTTTAAAGATGGATACTTTAGACTTTTCAAAAATATTTTATGGTGTACAACAATGCAATAATATATTTTGGAGAGATGTTTTTGATGCTTGGCTTAATGTTATGAACATACACTCTAACCAACATTCTGAATCTAACAATAATATAATATTTTCTCCAATATGGCATAACTCAAACATTAAAGTACAGTAGAAGTATATGTTCTATTAAGAATGGTACAAAAACGTGTGAAAATTGTTAAAGACCTTTTACATGATGGTAGGTCATTTTTATCAAAATCTGATTTTTAAAAAAAAAAATTATTTGAACAAAGTATGTTTTATGCAATATAACAGCATAATTAGTGCTGTTCGAAAGTTTGTTAAAGACTCAACTTTTTCAAAGGAGAACTACGTCAATATTGTTGGTCCTTTTCTACCCTTTTATTGTGTTGAATTACTTTTGTAGAAGAAATGCACTAAACCTATCAATAATTTAATTAATACAAATGTCCAATGTATTATTCTAAACTCAATCATTCGATGAAATTCAAAAATTGGCATGAGAGGTTACTCCGAACTAATTTTACAGGATATTTCCAAAGTATGTTTTAAAGTTACAACTGATACTACTGTACAGTGGCTACAATATATAGAACTCTACATAGAATTCTTCCTGTAAAATCGTATCTAAAAAAGATAAAAATAGTCGATAATGATACATGTTCTTTTTGTAATAATGAAGTAGAAACTATTGAACAGTCATGTTTTCACATCCTGTTCCTTTGTTTTAGATTTATGGAATAGTTTAAGTATGCATATACACTATGCTGTTTCAAAAAGAATTGGCTTTAATGAGTATATTATTAATTGGAGAGACTCCTCCTTCTTATCTTAACTTAGTCATCAACTTTTGATCCTGTATACAAAACAATATATTTTTCAATGTCTGTACAACAAAATAGTTCCAATATTTGCAGGTCTACTATGTCACTTAAACCTTTGATATGAAATTGAAAAATGTGTTGCTATCAGAAACTCTTCTTATGATAAACATAATTATAGATGGTTTGAATGGAAACATCTTTTTCTTAATAGTTAACTTCAAGAGCCTTTTTCATTTCTGAATCAGTTTATGCAAAAATGTATCAACTTGAATAGTTTTCTAGATTTATAAGATCATGACTTGTATGTATGTGTGTATGAATGTGTTATATGTATTATAAAATGAAAAACTAAATAAAAAAAAAGAACATTACATACACTTAAAGTACCAGGATCATGTACACATATATTTTCACTATTCATAATGGGATCTATGGGGGTGTTTGTGTTGTGTGTACTTCTTGCGGGTTCATGTATAATATTTGTCAGTCTATAGTTGTTCATTATTGTATGTATCTCATGTGAGTTATTTACCTTTAAAAAATCAATATTTAGATCACCAAGTATTAAAATATTATTAGATATATCTGTAGCTTTTCAAAAGACCAAGTCAGTTTTATCCAAAAAGCACTCCTAGAGTGTGGTGGACGATAAATACAGCAAACTAGAAGAATCTCTTTCACTTGTGGGATTTCTATCCAAATAATTTCAGTATCAGAAGGTTCTAAATCTTCTCTACGGTTCGCCTTCATAAAGTTTGAAACAAAATTCATTATTCCACAACCATAGCACCATAGCCGCTGCGATCTTTTCTAAACATTTTACTAAAACCCTCAATAAACAGATTTTCATTTAAAATATTTGAGTCTAAATGAGTTTCGGTAAAACATAAAATATCAAAATCATGCACTAAATACACTAGAGAGTCAATCTTGTTCCTAATGCTTCGAATATTAAGATGTAATATATATCAAGGGATTTTTCAGCAGAAGGACCTGGGTTTGTCTCAATATCACCAGATTGTAGAAGAATAAAAAACATGAACAACTGTGCAAAAAAAAATTGGTTCTAAGAGACCAAGAAGCCAACATTTTGCATCGTTGTTTAATGATATTATATATAAACAGCAGAAAGTCTAACATGCTGACCAATTTTGAAAATCTGAGAACAGACGTTAAATAATGGGAGGTCATTTTACTACGTCGAAAAATGACCCCGGACATTATTCTACGGGGGTCATTATTCTACGTTACACCGGCATCAAAGAAATGTTGCCATTTCAATGACTGTATGCACACATCATTTACATGTAGCAATGCACCAATGTTTTAAGTATTCTACATGGCTTTAGAAGGAGGACTGGTTAGTATTTATTCACATATTTAGATACACGTATGAATTGCCATATTTTGCTTTTAAATTGATTTCCCGAACACTATAAAACACTATAAAATCTCTCTCTCTCTCTCTCTCTCTCTCTCTCTCTCTCTCTCTCTCTCTCTCTCTCTCTCTCTCTCTCTCTCTCTCTCTCTCTCTCTCTCTCTCTCTCTTGTAACCATATAGCCGCATATATATGAAATATAATTTTATAATTGTATTCTGCTTCGCGTTAATTAGTCATTAGCTTGATACTCGATACGGAATAAGTGTATAGTGAACAATGTTAAAGGTCATTGACCGAGAGGGACAACTGCGTAGTTAGAACTCGTGGTGTTAGCGGAATGACCAGGAAGAATAAAACTCTCGATGATGATTGGACTTTGGAAAGCGGTCAACGGATGCAAGACTCTTAATTGTAATTAACCTTTAACAATGGACTTCGTTATAAGTTACTTATGAACTGTGACCTGAAAGGATGTTCTAACAATTGATTATTTTATTTTACTGATTTTAATACTTATGATTTGATCAATAATAAGCATATGTATTTTAGACTGATAGCAGATTGATTATATATTGCTTTTATACCACTATACGATTACAGTGCTTAATAAATAGCATAAAACTCCAACGGACTTAGGATTTCAAAAGTCTAAAGAATAATAACAGAAGGATTACATAGACTTTAAGGTGCCAGTGACCAGGATAATACGAAGTGCTAAAGAAAAACTGAACTGTAAAGGTAAGAAAATTTTCCTCAATATCTCGGTTCACTATTTCAAAGTGAATAACTCTGATCAGCAACCTATATGACAACTAGAAATGGTTATGATAGAAACGAATTTAAAAACAAAATGGAACAATTGGAAAAACAATTTGCGGGTTTGGGTCAAAGTAAAGAAAAGGAAGGGCATGAAACAGGTCAAACATTCTCAGAACAAGAACGGGTAAAACAAAACACTTTTGAAAAACAAACTGACACATATCATGATGCAAGGCTGTATGAAACTTATGAACCTCGACACCGAGTCCCAAATCAGGATGATGATAAAGATCTTTTAATGGGTCAAGTTAAAGCTATAACATCCGCGCTTTCAGTGCCCCTTATCTTCTGTGATACCTCCTTTCGAAGGAGATGCTAGTAAATTCAAGCGGTGGATAAAGGAAATTGAAAAATATGGTTTATTGTCTGGGAAACAGGGCCATGAAATCCCCATGCTCGCGTATATTACGAGTAAAGGTTCGGTAGGGGACTTTATCAAAATATATTTGGACGAAACAGACGCGTCGGAAGAAATGCCGTCGTGAAATGATTTAAAAGAATCCTTAAAATTCGATTCACGGAGTATACCGACTCACAACACGCGTTAGCAGTAATGCGCAGGATGCGGCAAAATTCAAACGAAAGTGTACAGTTATTCGCGGAACGGTTGTTGCAAATCGCGGATGACGCGTATAGTAAAGACAAATTAAAAGATCCCTTAGTCCAACAACAACTTGTAGACATATTTTATGACGGTCTGACCTTTGACTATCTCAGGATGAAAATCCTTAGAGAAAACCCCAAAGACAAAATTTAAGACAAAGACTAGCTATAAGAGGGTCAAGTATAACAAGTATTACGCAGAATGAAGACAATAGACAAACTGTTTCAAGGTTTGACAGTATCACGCCTTTATTAAATGAAAGATTGGTTAAATTTTCCCCGACAGACAATAAACAGGAAGAAACCATGGAGGTTGACAACACAGGGAACAAAGGGTGTTTTAAGTGTATGGAAATGGGTCATAGGGCCAGAATTCTGTCCACTAAATAAACCCAGGTTAGGCCCCGCCCTCAATTAAATAAACGACTTCATAACACAGTCTGTACATTATGTTGTGCAAAGCCCCGCTCATCGATTGAGTGTTGGAATTGTGGTAGGTTAGGACATTTGCGTGCAGATTGCTGGAGCACACGAAGTTTTTCGAGGACGCAGCAAAATAGAGGTAGGTCAGCTGATCGTCAAGATCGATCACGTGATTTTAAAGACCAAATTGATAGGAGATCACCCAAAATCTGGACCCGTCGTGCCACTTTTGATAAACAAAATCAGGAAAACTAAGATGTTCTTCCTTTGTTGAAGCCCGAAGGAAGAACTTTCATTAAAGACCTACATTTGAAATTAATTTTACAAACAACCCCAGTAGCTGTTTATTAAAAATTGGTAAAAATAAATTAAGAGCGTTAGTAGATACTGGCGCGGCCGTATCTTTGATTAGTAAAAGAATGTATGATAATTTGTTCCCCCGCCCCAAATTGTGTAAAAATGATATTCCTTGGCTTCAAGCAGCAAATGGTAATTCTTTAATCGCGTTAGGATATGTAAATATTTCATTTAAGATCGCAGGGTTAACTTTAGACCATAAACTTTTTGTGACAAAGGGACTCAACCGAAATCTGATTCTCGGTCGTGATTGGCTCAAGAAAAACAATGTTCGTTTATACTTTGATCTTGGACTCATGCGCATTGATGGCCGGGCTTATGCTGAATTTAAAGAGGATCTACACATTTCAACGATTGTAAGAACACCCAAGAAACTTATGGTGAAACCAAATACTGTGACTGTATTTTATGGAAAAGTTAACAATAATTTTCCCTTTGAAGAAAAAGACTTTGTGGAAGTAAACAGTATAGACAATAATTGTATTATGGAAGACCCAGGACTATATTTAAAAGACTCAGATTGTGTTGTCCGAAGAGACAGAAAAATTCCCATGATCTTCGTTAATCAAACCAACAAAAGTTACAAAATCCCAAGAGGGTACATAGTAGTGCGTGTCACAGCATTAAGACCAAAAGAAATCTCGGAAATCCAAACCCAACAGGACAATGAAGAAAAGATTGATGTGCCTGAAAGATTCGAACACTCCATCCAAAGACTTGTGAGGAAAAACAATGACTTATTTGCTAAAAAGGACAGCGACCTTGGAGTGACTGACACCGTCAAAATGAAGATAGAAACTGGTGATCATCACCCGATAAAGAATATACCATATCGAGTTCCCCTCAATAAAAGACAGATAATCGACAAAGCCATAACAGAGATGATGAGCGCAAAGATTATTGAAAGATCACAGTCGCCTTGGTCATTTCCTTTGGTAGTAGTAAAGAGAAAGGACGGATCAGACCGGATGTGCGTAGACTTTCGAAGTGTAAACAAGATGGTAAGACCAGTACCATTCCCATTACCATTGATTGATGACATTCTTTGGTTGCTCGGTAAGGCCAGGCACTTCACTGCACTAGATTTGAAGAGTGGATATTGGCAGGTAAAATTAGAAGACTCAAGTAAAGAAAAAACAGCTTTTGCATGCCACAAGGGACTGTTTCAGTTTAATAGGATGCCAATTGGAATTTAGTAATGCCCCAGCAGTCTTCCAAGAACTAATGAACATCGTTCTACAAGGACAAGAAGAGTTTGCTATCGCATACCTGGACGACATACTCATATTTTCAGAACACCGGAAGATCACCTTTATCATATCCAGGATGTGTTTGATCGTCTAATGACACAACGATTAAAACTGAAGTTAAAGAAGTGTAGCTTCTTCAAAGAGCAGACTGAATATCTTGGTTTTATTATCAATGAACATGGCATCAAACCGGATCCGAAGAAAGTGGAAGCCATTAGAAAATTACCAGCCCCCACTAGAGTTCGAGAAGTCCGTGGTTTTATAGGTAAGTGCAGTTATTATTATAATATAATATTTATACCAAATTTCTCAAAGATTGTGGAACTATTGATTGACTTACAGTGCTGCTATCGTGAAAGTTGACAAAACTATCCTATCCTATCCTATATCCTGTATCCTGCATCCTATCCTGCAAATAAGCACTATCCTATCCTATCCTATCCTATCCCATACTTTCAAAATATAGGACTGCAAGTTAAATGAAACGAAATTTAAGAATAAAATGATTTTATCAATTAACGTAGTACTGAAAATGAATAATTAAAACTTAAAACCGCATATTCATCGAGCGGGATAATTCACTTACCTGTGCTACGGTAAAATTAAATCTTACGCGGGATGGACACAATAACGTAAACAAACAGATAAGCGATTCGATTTTTGATTTTATTATATTTATGCATAAAAAACAGATAAAAAACTTCGATGCACTTATTGAGGAACTGTTTAGTCACATATTTTTATCAAATTATTTTATTTTCACATATAACTGAGCGTAATTCTCGTTATTCGAGCGATTCGTTCGGCGATAAATGTAAACACGATCTGGAAATAAATAATTTCTTTAGGAAGTTAAAATCGTTTATAGGTAAACCACTCGGAGTTATTTTTAAAGTATAAATTCTTAAACACTTATAGCTAGCTAACATTTATTAATTCGATATGTTCAGGTTAATATCCGACAGAAATATGCGTCCCTGTTGAATGTATTGGGCAACGAAGAAATTATATGAAACGTAAAGCAATGTCTGTTTCTTGTATACATGTTTATCTTTTAAATGCCAAATTCGTCGTTTATAAATTCAAGCTTTTATCAATTTGCATACTTTAAATGAAGTAAATACAGAAATCTATTTCTGACGTTGTCAAATGTTGCATCGAATTCTCGCAGTAACTCCGTACTTGCGTACGAATTGACAAAGATGTAGCGCCGACATTTTAGCGCGCATTAATGTTATGCACCGCGTTCTTGATATAATAATTAATCTTAAATGGTTTAACCTGTAAAACGTATTAAATTGACATTGAAAATACATTGTTTAGCCAATTTTCGTTTCGCGAAATAACTCTGCAATTTATACTCGAATCTGATTGGCTACAGGATGCAGGATAGGATAGGATAGGATAGAACTTAACTTTTAAATTTCTATCATGTATCGTGCATCCTGCATCCTATCCTATCCTATCCTTGTCAACTTTCAGGATAGCAGCACTGTTACCAGGAAATATGCCAGGTTCAAGTGGACATCATGCTGTCAAGAAGCGTTTGACTTCCTAAAAGAGAGTTTAACAGTAGTGCCTTTGTTAGCTTATCCAGATACTAATAAGCCGTACATCTTGTACACCGATGCCAGCGACAATTGTATAGGAGCTTGCCTCACCCAAAAGACTGACGAAGGAGAAGATAAGCCGATATATTATATATCCCACAAGCTGAGTAAAAGCCAGGTGAAATGGTCAACCATAGAAAAAGAAGCATTTGCAATCCACTATGCCCTACAGAAGCTGGACCATTACCTTCACAGTGCTGAATTTACAATACGGACAGATCACAAACCGCTCAAATATATTTTAGAATTCCCAATGCAAAAAAAGGAAGAATCAATTATGAGCTTTGAGTATCGCTGGATATAACTGCAAGATGTAGTACATAAAAGGAAGATTCAATTGCTGTGCAGATCTTTTATCCAGGTTACCATCCGCTACATTGTATCTCTGATGATGAAGAGGAAGAAAAATCTGAGTGTGATGAACCGGATGTTAAGGACAATTTCTTTGAAGTAAATGTACTAAACTCGAATGCTTTCTCACCTAAAAGATTAGCCAACAGCAGGACGAATTGCTCAAGCCTTTCATCGACTTACCGGAAGAAGTAAACATAAAGGAAAGACAACACAATGTGGAGCAGATCAAAAAGCTCAGGAAAAGGTTGAGTAAAGGAAAAGCAACAGCGATCGAAGAATAGAAGTTTCTTGAAATAGATGGCTTAATGTACTATCTTTCAGATGGAGATTCTGAAGGTCCGAGACTGCTCCTGTATATACCACGTGAGTTAGAACTTTTGGTAGTACAACAATACCATGATGGACATATGGGAGTGGACAAAACGTATGATGTAATCAGACAAAAGTATTATATGCCAAACTTATACAAGAGGTTATATTCTTATATAGAAGGATGCATAATATGCCAAACAAGAAGCAATAAGAGAACTCAACCTCCACTTCAAGAGACAGACATACCACCTTTTCCAATGGCTAAGGTAGGACTCGATTTGTCAGGACCATATTCAACTTCACTGACAGGAAACAAGTATATAGTTTCTTTCATTGACATTTACTCTGGATGGCCGAAAGCCTTCCCCGTTCATGATAAGTCAGCTGACAATATAGTGCACCTTATATTGGAAGAAATATACCCAGGATATGGCTGTCCTCTTCAAATTCTCACAGACAATGGAACAGAGAATGTGAATAAAAATGTACAAGAAACCTTGAGAGAACTAAACATTAACCACATCACAACACCTCAAGGCAACGGCAAAGTAGAGAGATTCCACCGCACTCTTCATGACGCAATGGCTAAGAAGATAACAGGCAACACTCAAACATGGGATATTCATCTTAATCAGACATTGGCAGCCATTCGATTTCACCCGAATGACTCCTCAAAGTTTTCCCCATACTATCTGATGTACAATAGAGACGTTGTATTACCCCTTGATACTTTACTGAAACCTCGTCGAAGATATGCAGGAGAAGATCAACATAAGATCGCCCTTCAAGAACAGCACAAGGCGTTTATGTTAGTACATCGTAATATGAAAGAAGCCAAGAAGAAACAGAAAGCACAGGCTGATAAGAAAAGCAAAGATGAAGACTTCCAGGTAGGAGATCCTGTCTATCTCAAGGACAACAAGAGACAAAATAAACTAGAAAAGAAGTGACTCCCTTGTTACCGAATTATTGAACAGAAATGACCAGTCAGTTTTGTGGTGAAGGATCAATTAACTGGATCTATCACCAAGTGCCATACACGGCAATTGAGATTAGCAGATATTTCGCACTGGCCCCTCTCACAAGATATTGAAGAAGGTGGAAGAACTCTGAGAAAAACCAATTATGTGGTATCACCTGAGGAGGAATCATCTTCGGAAGATGATGGCGAGGTGCAGCCAGAGCCATTAGAAAGAGCTATAAGGTTTAATCAACGAGAGAGAGAAAATTCTTCAGACGAAGGAGATATACCCTTAGCTTAACTTCAGAGACGCATAAGAGCGAAAGAGATCATGGATGGTCGACTGAGTAAGTGTGAGCATGAACAGACTGTTGAGTCAGAATCGGATGAGAACCCTGAGTCGGAACAAAGTGAATATCATTATCAAAATTATGAGGTACCTTTAAATACCCTAGCTATACCCTTAGACGAGGATATGGAAATTGGTGAAATAAACTCTAAAGTATGTCTAGGCTTCAGCTGTAAACCAAACCCAAAACCTCGTAGGAATATAGCTGTTAGTAAACAACAGCACGTAAAAAATTGTTTTGCCATTATGGCTGACGCGTTTAAATCAATTGTATAATGTGTGTAAATATAAATAATAGTGAGTAAATTTGTTTTGTATGTATTGCTCGCTTTCAGAATAGATACGATAGTGTTACACCTTTGACATTTTGACTTATAATGAAATACCGCGGACGTAATACGAGGGTTGTCCCAAATAATGTAGACAGGACACATAATTTATAATCTGTTCACTGCGATTTCATTAGAATTCTGTGTTTTCTTCAATGACCCTTTGGCAAAAAATACTGAAGGATTCAAATCTGTACTTTATTTATTTCTCGAGAAAATGAATAATTAGTAACAACAAGTTTGGTCAGGCGGTGCAAGGTCAGACGTCGAAAATTTCCAGTTTTACGTTGTTGCTAAACCCTCCACATCGTTTACGATAACATAACCTTTTATTTCCGAAAATGTCTTAGAAAAAATATCATCTTTGAACATGTACCTTGAGTGCACATTCAACATATATTTCTAGTTTTTTTTTTAAGTACAAACGATCTGTCGGCTCCAAAATTGCCCTGTATTACTTGTTGTCTAACGTCCGTCTTGCCGAAATGTGTCGTTCAGCATTTTGACGTCCATTGATATCGTTCGGGGTTTCTTTTTTCCACTTATTGTCATTATACTTGTTCAAATATGTTTAATGTTGTTTAACTACTTATTCGCAAAACGAATTTCTAATCGATTTTGTTAATTTCATTTACTTCCAAAGCCGCTTTGGATTTATTTCATGGTCTTTACAAAATTGTATCAGTTACTGCTGCGCCGCCTTAAACGCTGACATCGTAATTTTAATACGAGTTAACATTTTAACTTGTCACAAAGCGCAATATAGAATATTAATGAGTTTTGTTATAGCCAAAACATTTTCTGAGTAAATAATAATATCATTATCAAATATCAATGTATGTTTTATTTGAATTTTTTCATTCGAAAAGCTTTTTTCCTCGCAATTTTCATTTCACTATGTTGATTTGAACTTTTTGTTTTTGACATTGCGCCGCATGTCGAATTTCTGATCTAACATGCTTTCATTTCACTAATTTCCTCTCAAACAATATTTGATTTTAAAACATTTTTTGAATGCAAATTTCTTGAACCCTTTGTGGCACAAATTTCATCTTCCTTTGTCTTCGATTAACTGAATAACGCCACTTGTCTACGCTATTTTGGGACAACCCTCGTACTGTTATATTCAAAATCGTGAAATTAAAAAATTATTTTGAATAAGATCAAAAACTTAGTATTATCCTTTAAAATGGATGTCAGTGCAATAAAATTGGGTAGTACAGAACTGCCACATTGGTGCATTATCACGTGACAACTATAAATAGCTTACGTATATTCCTTAACATAAAATGAGATAGAACAACACTACCCCGCGGTTTCAAAAATAAAATAAACATACCAAGTGAATGCAAAACATCTTAGTTTAATCAAAACCGCTGCTAGAATCCTATGTTTTTCCTTATTAAAAAGTTATTTATCCAGTTCTCGCAAAACCTTCCCAACTTTTAAATAGTTTGCACGGAAAACGGCAAATTGCATTAAAACAACACACAACATGGGATTCTAGCAGCACTTTTCAATTTAAGCATTGATCAAACTAACGATACGTATAAAATTTCAAGTTCAATATATACGGGGTAGTGTTGTTCTAGTCGGATCTTTATATCGTAAACAACGACAGAGGAAAGCCTGGCCGAGAAATAAAAGCAAATTTACATACCTTTTAGCGAATGATTGATAAAACTAACATCTCCCCCAGTATTCTTATGTTCAATTCTCAATAAATCACACCACAATACTTTATTAGAGTTCTTAGATTAGTTATATTTTGAATATGTTTACAATGCTTTCCGATCAAATTCACACGACATTCAACTTTTAGTCATGACGTCATCAATGTGTAAATCTACGTAATACAAACTAATTTCTGGAAAAAAATTGTCTTCAGTATTTTTCATTTGTTTTTGATCTACGTTTCGTTGCTTAGATATTTGAATATGTACATAATAACTACGATTTGTGATTCCACGGAATTACATGTAACTCAGATTCCATATGCTTCCTTAACACCCCCGCGTATCGGAATCCGCGAACAAGTACAGAAACTGTGATACCGAGTTGTTGTAAGAAACTTAAAAATTACTGGTAATTATGTGTATTTTTATTAAAATTATAAAGAGTTGCGATAAACATCTTGATTTTGGACAAGGATGTTCTAGTTTTCATGGTTCATTATTACTTCCTCCTACTACAATCGAGAGAGTTCATTCCTTTCAAAATTGTATTGAAGGAATAAATACATTCACACTTTGGGATCCTCTTAACATCAAATTTCCAGGGATGGGACATATCAAGATTCCCGATTAAAAAAAGGATATTAAAGTTTTCCCTATGGACACACTAATGGCAGAATTGCCAGTTAACAATGAACTACAACCTATGGAATCATTACCTTGGGGGGGGGGAAGTTTTTGGTTTTATGTATTTTTAATTTTGGCAATAATGATTGTATTTGGAATTTGTATCATGAAACGTAAAACTATCAAAAAGTTAGGATATAAGTGCCGTGGTTGCTGGTCGGGTTGTCGAAAAAGGGGTGGTGACAGGGATGAGGAGGGTTCTGGAAGAAATGTTTTGTCTGGTGTTAATCCTGATCAACGAAATACCCAAGAAACTATTGAAATGAACCCCATAGTAAAGGACACTACAACCCCAAAGAAACTTCGCCGTAATGAAAAACCACGACGATCAATTGCAGACGCTCACGCTATTGGACCAATCACTAAAGAATTAGCATACCAGTTGACCGGAGAGAATAGGAACTCCGATTATCCAAAGCCTGAACGCTATGGACCGGACCCCGACTTGGCACACGAAGCCCTTGCAGAAAGGCCGTTGATGTCTAAGAAATAGAGGAACGCAGTCGATGTTCCGCGAGGAGCAAACTTGCCATCCGCGCAGGAAGTGCCGTTGGTGTGCTTAAAATAGTTATATATTCAATATGTTTCAATTTGTGAAAAATGTAAAATGTTTTTGAAATGATTATGAAATGTTATATTTGAAATTAAATGTGATGAGCTGAGAACTGCGGATGGAATTCTTTGAATCCGAATTACACAACGTTTTCTTGATTATCGTTCCGATTATTCGAAATGGATGCAATTGTGTGAAACCGATAACTTAAGTGTAACTTTTATGTACGCTGGACAGTGTAACCTTTATATATACTTATATATTCTATTATAATTCTTGCGGCGCTTATGCTTGAATTAACATTTTATAATGGACTTTATATGTTACCTGTGTGGAACTTTGGGCATTGGACAATTCTGATTGCATTTAATTGCAATTATATTTGATTTTGATTATTGTGTATCAATTATTATTATTGTTGTCAAAAGTTATAGGTTTATTACTGACTTTTGCATGAAATGCTAAACAATTATATTGTCATGAGTGAAGTATACATATTGTTGACTGACTATTATTGTGTCTCAAGCCGGTATAGGAAATTGGTCACTTCATTCAACCTCTTAACATAGATGTATGTTCTGACCGGTGTGTCGCCAGGAAGTTCATCTGACTTAGAGGAGTTTGAAGGATAATTTCTCACACCGGGCACCTGGCGAAAGAAATCTCCCTCGGGTATATTTCTTTTGTAAGGGGGCGTATGTAACCAAATAGCCGTATATATATATATATATATATATATATATATATATATATATATATATATATATATATATATATATATATATATATATATGTGTATATATATATATATATATATATATATATATATATATATATATATATATATATATATATATATATATATGAAACATACTTTTATAATTGTATTCTGCTTTGTGTTAATTAGTCATTAGCTTGATACTCGATACGAAATAAGTGTATAGTGAACAATGTTAAAGGTCATTGACCGAGAGGGACAACTGCGTAGTTAGAACTCGTGGTGTTAACGGAATGACCAGGAAGAATAAAACTCTCGATGATGATTGGACTTTGGAAAGCGGTCAACGGATGCAAGACTCTTAATTGTAATTAACCTTTAACAATGGACTTCGTTGTAAGTTACTTATGAACTGTGACCTGAAAGGTTGTTCTAACAACTGATTATTTTATTTTACTGATGTTTATACTTATGATTTAAATAATAATAAGCAGATGGATTTTAGACTGATAGCAGATTGATTATATATTGCTTTTATACCACTATACGATTACAGTGCTTAATAAATATCATAAAACTCCAACTGATTTTCAATAACAACAGAAGGATCACACTCTTCTTGAAGGACTATTTTAGTATTTGAATACAAAGTACTACAGTTAGAGTCTGATTATTCACTTTTAATAAAAGAAAATAACATTACGGCTGGGTGGACCGGGATTATTATCATTTAAAATCTGTCTTAACGACGCCGAGTACAGAACGAGTACGCACGCTTTCGCTCAGCGTTTCATTTGGTTTGTGACGTCATCTTTTTGCTTGGTTGACGCCATGGCGTGATAGTTTCAACTGCAGATATTCTGCGAAGTTTGTTGAAAATAGCTCGTTTGATGCGTAAAATTAATGTTATACTGTGGAATAAACATAAATGTCTCGAAGTATAAGTATATTTGGGCTTGGGTCGAAAACCTGATGAGGATTCAGCAAGCCTATCCTTCTGTCACGTTTTCTTAACCCGCGTAAATATAGCTTAATTCATATATTTCAAGACAGTAACCATGTATTTTATATTAATGACCCTTAATATGTGATGTTATATATCTTTTTATTACTAAAATATGTCTGAATGTTTTAATAATACTATATAGATCACCTTTTTCGCCTTTGTCAAATAAAAAATAGCCATTATCTGACGAATCTGGGAAATTGGGCATACAAAAATCAACTTTGATAAGACCCCTGGAACAAACCAGGAGGTAAACGGTTTTTTTTTATTTGACCATTTGATGCCTTTTAGCAATAACTTTAATATGTAGAACAGAAAAAGAAATCCCTAGGGCAGAAGTTTAAAAAAAAATGTAAAAAATGTGCAAAATTGATACATTTCATGCAAAATCCCATAGGGGCCTATGTTAAAGATTAACAAACTTTGAGATGACCCCCTAAACAAACGGTGTGGTAAATGTCTTATTTTTTAATCTTAAAATAATAATTTTGTCAGTAGAAATTCATGTAAAAAATTTCATCCAAAAATCTAGGGCAGAACAAATTAGACCCGGTCTCGTTAAGTTTATAATTATATGCAGAGGTCAACATGCATATAATGTTCGCCCAAAAGCGGGATTATTGTTTCAGCATCACGGTCAACAATTCATGAAATTCCTGTCTTATTACCCGATTGATTAACATTGATCGTTTAGACATAACACTGGGGTATTGGGATTTGGGAAAAGGGGGGACTATTAACCATGATACATTTGTAAGATGTAAGTTTTGTTATTTGCCGACTAAGCAGGTTTTTTTATCACTTAGTGTTAATCGGCAAATATAAACTTGAGACGAAAAAAATAATGGATATTTTAAAGAAGCAGATAAAAATATTACCATTTTCTTTACCAAATCGATTTCTGATTAATTCATCTCTCTCTCTCTCTCTCTCTCTCTCTCTCTCTCTCTCTCTCTCTCTCTCTCTCTCTCTCTCTCTCTCTCTCTCTCTCTCTCTCTGTTGACAATGGTTTTCAAGTGGTGTCAATTTAAGCTGTTGTCCTCCCAAACAGGCTTTATTTATGTTTTTATACTGAATGTCATAATTCTAAAGAAGAATTACTGCTTTTAAATTGTTTGACGTGAGTTCTACGGCCAACCGTTCGCGTATACTTTACGCGGATGTAATAATTCGTTGCGTTACCCATTGCCAAATATGTTGCTAATGATGAAGGTAATAGAACGGATATTTAAGTATTTAACATGAAAGTATTATAACACATTATGTAGCATTACAATCTCGGTGTATCATTGTACAATAGTGTTGAGATTCAAATATATAAATTAATAAATGGAATTTGACTTACTTTTATCTACATGTAACTTCAAAAGAATTCATTAATGTACATTTGCTTTTGTACAAGACAATAATTCACTTTAGTTATAATTGCTTAATTATTTCATTAACTATTACATCTCACCATTGATTTAATTGACTCACTCAAATTGAAGTTTAACGTTGACTTACGTCACTTGTTCTTAAGTGTTAACTTCTATTGTTTTCAACACTTATTTATATTGTGATATACATGATTGTCGGAAGAGAGAGGAATTATGTTTGAGATTGTTTGGGTGTAGTTTTTGGATTCCAAGAAATCACCTATACCGAACTAAAGTTTAAATAAAGTGCCTGGTAACGTCTAAAGCCAGGACACATTATATTAAAGGGATATACTTATTGCATGTATGGACAAATCAACCAATCACTCAATAAAGCAATATGATTAAAACATGTCATTGGTATAAATATAAAAAACAAGAATAAGTTGATGCAGACCTTTATATGAAAGTTTTTGGAGAATATTCTTACTTTCGCGATACAAAACTTTTAGATACTCTTGAATACAAGCATCAAAGAATAAAGTATAAACAGGAATACATTGTAACTTCAAAATATTCAGGAAATAGATATAGAAAAGTATCGTTATTGTGTCTAATCATATGCTGTGGGTTGCATGTGTTACATGTACCAACAAGAAATCATATTGATGCAAGCGTCAAATGGGTTGCAAAAAATATAATTGTTGTATGAATCATTGGTCGTTTACATAAAAACACACTACAAAGAAGAAAATAAAAGTTGGTTGTACTAATATTTATGGTGAATTTTGATATATTACTGTAAGCATTTTTAACGGTAATTGTATGATCATTGCCATAGATTGAAGTGATGGAGAATACATTGATTTGTACATTACTCTAATACAAAGTTCAACTCATCATTTTTCTCCTGGAGATTATGTATTTCAATCCATTTTGATTTTTTGTTGTTGCATTGTATTGAATTAAAACCTTTAAAATGCATTAGTTTATATGAGTTCAAGGGACCACATGATGAAATAAAATTGGTTAGTTCAAATGTTCCTGTCAATTCAAAATTTCATTTATGTCATATTTTTGCGTAAATAATTGATAATGTATTTCAATTCATGATATTTTCTACCACATTTTACATGGAGATATAATGAATACACATACAAAGTCATTTTATTTGACACGGCACATAGAAATTCAAATATATCATTTACATAAAATTTAATGACATTCAGGTCTTTAGTATTTCAGGTCTTTAGTATGTCCCGCATACCTATCCCGATGCATTGTTTTGAAAAGAATGAAGAACTCCAAAATTTTCCGAACAGATTATAGTGTCGATAAATCGCGCCAAGCACGACAGTCTACCAAGTATGACTTATTTTTTATTTACGAGTAAAACAAAAAATATGTGATATTTTTTAAAAAGCATAAAACATATTTCTACATGCAATGTTTTTTAATTCATAAAAAGAAGCATAATATGAATTCTATTAAAAAATAATTATACCGCAGAAACGCAGTAACAATATTTAAATGTATGTCAAATAATGCATGTCCCCTTGACCTCACTGACTTTCACGTGTGTTTCCAAAAAGTGTAAACATGTAGTGTGAATCCTGTGAATTTCAAATATCTTATTATTTAAAAATAGCCAAAATTGCAGTAGACAGCACAAATGAGGATGCTTAAACATTATATATATATATATATATATATATATATATATATATATATATATATATATATATATATATATATATATATATATATATATATATATGTGTGTGTGTGTGTGTGTGTGTGTGTGTGTGTGTGTGTGTGTGTGTGTGTGTGTGTGTGTGTGTGTGTGCGTTCGTAAACACTGGCAACTGAGAGCCGACGTCAAGTTACACAGCAACAACTGAGAACACAAAATTCAAGTGAGGACAAAAATCTGGTCCTCAGTTGAATTTCACCTTAGAAATGCTTAAAATCATGCCATAAACCATATATGTGAAAATTGGTGCATGGACCGGTTGGAAGTATTTTTCCGTTTTGTGTATGTTGTGTGTGTATAATTATCAGCCCGTCAGCATGGCGGTATACACACCACGAAGGGCAACACGCATGCGCGGGTTAAAACGGAAGTTTACATTCTATCTGGATCATATAAGCGCTTGAAAACATACAGATATCAAGGACGATCAGTGTCGCGTAAAAAGATAAAGGTAAGTACTATTTGTTTTGGTTTTTAAAAAATATTTTATCGCATAGTGTGTGTTATAAATATGTTAAGGAATTTATTCAACAAACGGAAATTTACATCCATACTTGTTTTTTCGATTAAATTGAATCATACCTTCAGTTACAAGTACAGTGCAAGAAGCCGTGTATGATCGATACAAACTGGTATAATGGTAAATTATTTCCAACAGTATAAGTCAGTATTTACTTAAAATCGTTAATATTATACATGTACATAAACCATCACATACAATTTCATACAACTAACTAAAGACGTCACAACAAAAATTGCTCATTATCCTCTATAGGCATCCATATTAACAGCCATTGTCTTTGCAGGATGATAATTGTATTCATTTATTACATACAGACGATGTGCAATTTTCAGAGCAATATTAATTAATGTGTTATCAAACGAAAAGCTAGATATGCACAATAAATGTGCCATACAAATATTCATTGCTTGGCGTTAAAGAAAATATCCAATGGCATGTAAACATGAAATCAGCAAGTACTGGTGACGTGTAGAGGAAAATAAAAGCAATAATTTGATTTTAATTAAGAAGTTGCTAACCTAGCCATTATGACATGAAAACGTGTTATAACCATTATAGTTTGTACATTGTTGATTTTGAAGTAGTTTGTACTATGTAAACACAATATATCAACATCATTTCCCCCCAACACCCCTCCCTTAAGTAAATTTTAGATCCGCGCCTGTTTGCATATCATTACATCATACAACTTATATATGAATTAATATGATATCCCAGAAATTTGTCCTGTTTTAAATGAAAATATATCAACGAATCAATTTAAGCTATAAATGCATAATCAATATAACATACCAATTGCAAGGCGTAAAAGATTATTAAATGAAAAGATACCAACGAATTTAATACACACATTAAAATATAAAGACTCAACAAAAAAACACACATTGTAACTGCTGGCAATTGGAAAAAAATGAAGGCATTACAATTAGCGTCAATTATCAAAATTTAATTATGTAATGGCTATAAGTATCCATCATTTTATTTTTTGTGAAATATATCGTTGTGTATGATTTTAATTTTTGTGATTGATTATTTGTGGTGTATCTTCTCGTCTGAGGCTTTAACTAGGGTTTTAATGCGTACAGTTTTTTAAAACACAATTTAAATAAATCATGACTTACCTTTAATGTTACAGTTTAATTTATATAATATTATAATGATAATTACGTTTAATAATATTGCTGTTTTCATTTTTATCTGTCTAAACATTTGCATAAATATAATAACATGTGCTTTAATAAATTATATTATGCCAGGCGCGGATTCCACTAAAAAAAATAAGGCTGTGAAGGATCGTAGCGGCTACGTGGGGCTACGTACATGTACATGTAGCAGCTACGCTGTTGAACAGAAATCTAGACAAGCCGCTACGTGGATATACCTAGCTTACATTTTTAGTGCTAAGCATCAAACTCGAAATTGCTACCTCAGTTACCACTTTGTACCAAACTTGATATTTATCCTATTTAGTTATATTTAGTTCAAATGATAAGTTATTATGAATTTAAACTTGTACTGTACGTTATATTTCCGCTTGAAATTAACAAAATATGTCGGTTTAATAAGTGGTTGGCTGAATTTAAAGACATAGCGGCTAGGCTGGTAGCTTATAGTAATGTTCAATATACCTAGATATCCATATATATCCACATCCATATGTTCATTCGCCTTAAAACGCGTTCGCCCTTTGACGCCGTTCGCTCTAATTTCCGTTCGCCCTGAAATGTGTTCGCTCAAGGCCCGTTTGCAATATTAAAATATAATTTTAAAGCGATTTTTTTGTAAATAAAGTTTCAAATTATATAAGATAAAAAACCGCATTCAGTGGATTCAACACATATTATAGTGTCCAGATTAACCTACGTGTAGCTGCATGGCCAACTTAGAAGATTAATTATTAATTATAAATAAGATTCTTTTGATAAGATTAGGGCTATAAAAACTTTTATTCTGAATCAAAAAAGCCGCTGCTCGTATCCTCATTGGATTAAATTGTTTTCAAAACAAAGCGAACATATAGAAAAAAGCTTTCCATAATTTTCAGTTTAAATTATTAACCATTAATTAACATTATCCACTTACACTGTTAAAAGAATTACGTCTTAACATTTAAAAAAAGAATACTTTCATGTCTTTGATTTCAGTTAAAGTCAGTTATTTAAAGAAAATTTAGTTTTATTGAACAATTGTAAACATTGTTAACGGAATTAAAAACATAACATCGATGATAAATGTTGGATGAAAAAGATAGAAAAATGAAAACTTCTTTATTTTCTTTAACTGACTTTAATTGAAATCACAGTATTCTTTTTTTTTTTTTAAATGTTTAAGACGTAATTATTTCAACATTGACAAGCAAAAAAAGAAGGAGACGTAATTCACTAATCGTTATAATGCCTATTTTGTTGATTTGCACCCCCCCCCCCCCCCCGATGCTACGCTCCTTTGTGGCGAACGGACTTGGTCGAACAGGTAGATGGGGCGAACGAACCCGATACCTTTTTGCGCATGCGTTAAGGATCATCAAAATGGCGAAAGTTGACTGCATGTCACCTTTCCAACTAGTAAACACTAGATACGAAACACCTTACAATACCTTTTGCAGCTAGAGCCGTTGGAAGGTATGTATCCTTATGTTTGCCTGTGTGAAGGGAGGTTTAATCTATTTTTGCCGAAACGATCGATTCGGTAGGGGTACCATCCTGCATGAAGTCCACTCGTTGACGTTGAGAGGATGTACCCAATCCTTCGTCGTTTTTAAACTCTCTCTCTCTCTCTCTCTCTCTCTCTCTCTCTCTCTCTCTCTCTCTCTCTCTCTCTCTCTCTTCTGCTTTTGACGAAGCTCCCACTGGACACATTGAAACATTGAATGTTGTGATGCTCTAACTGTCAGGATTTGTTATACACAATTTTGGTGTAAATTAAAAAATAATGTTTGACAAAACTTAATTTTTAGCTAAAGAAGAAACCCATTTTCACAATAATGAGGCTTATTGTTATTTCTTGCATAAACCCTTGACAAAAGTTGAGCTCATGAGACACATTACACCATCATTAAAAATAAAACACCCAATGAAATCGCAGCGTGTATTTGTTCTTTACATTGTTAAAGTTTAAAGGCCGAACATTTTACAAACGCCCCCTTTTTTACCTGTACAAACTTCAAAATGATGCCGCTGGTCAATCAAGTTTGAACGATAGCACCCATTTCGATGGACGTGATCGTCCGAGCGTGATCTGGCCAGGTCCGCTGATTTCTGTTTGCTAGCAATTAACAACGTTATCTTTGATATCTTCCGTCACGTATAAAAAAGGGGAATTAAAATTGAACTTTTAACATTACCGGTATTAACATTGTTAAATATAGAAAATAAAAGTCAGTAATTGAAAATATGCAATTTATATTTGTATGTGACCTACTAAATTCCACGAAGATGCATAAGCAGTTCCAAAACATGTAAAAAAAAAAAGAAAAAATTTAAACAATCTTATGAGCTACTAAAGCTGTATTTACTGGAAATACACTCAACTAGAACTTTTTGCACGAAAACGTCACTAAATGGAAAACAAACTCCAATAATACTGTCATCGTAAAAAGGCAGAATATAGTGGTTTGAATTCTTATACAATTATAATTATTAAAATTGACTTCCTAAACAATGTCAAGTGCTAAACACAATGTACTGAGTTACATTTTTAGAGCAGAATTAATTTAATGATTTTTTTAAATTGTACTTTACAAGTGTAATTCGGACAATGCGTAACATTTCCATAAAAAATTGCTTCATATCATTAGAACAACAACATATTCAAACTAAGACCAATTCTGACTGATTAATTATTAATATTTATTAGTCCACTACAGGTTTTCACCGGAGGGGACTATAGCTTTCCTCTGCATCCGACAGTCCGTCCGTCTGTCTGTCTGTCCCACTTCAGTTTTCCATACTTTTTTTCTTTATGTGTTTGAGGAATAATATGAAATTTGCTGAACAGCTACAAAATGTCAAACTACAGATCAAGATTACACTTTTGTAGCGTCTGGTTGACATATTTTCGAGAATTTTTTAATGTTCGGGTTCGATATTCTGGATAACAGTGCATTGTTTTTACAATTTCCACAAACCGGTAGGGGACGTGTATTGCTTATGCAATACTCTCAGAATGCTTGTTTCCTGTATATTAATTCGCTTCTTGTGTTTAATGATTAGCAGCGTTCACGACCGCTGGTAGACTGCAAGCCCGGAGGCTTCTACACCTCTAGAAATTAAGCCCCGCCCTCACCTGAGATTTACCACCCGGTAAAAATGTGTGACCTTTAAGGACAGTCAAATGGTATAAACATTATTATGTTCCCCCACCCATAACTACTATTTAGACTCATCTATAAAAGTTATCTAACAGTTTCTTGTTATTCGACAGAATGATAAGGGGTTTTTTTCTGTTTACTTTTTTGATCATCAGTTTAAAATTTGTGATTTATACACAGAGAAAACTGTTTTATAAACTACCGGGATTTACTATAATCTCTCAATCTTTGCAGTGTGGAAAACAGTAAACAAACAAAAAAATGGATGTACGTGCTTTAGCATATTGAAAACCATGTCAAGAAAAGATCAAAAAAGAGTTAATCCCATTGAAGAGTCAAGGAAATGGAGTGAAAAGAATATTGATCCACCAGGATTTAATAGAAGTTTATTTGAGAACAAAGGTAAGGAAACATTTTTGAATTGCCCTAAATTAAACTTCTGAATTTTGTTTGGAGACCAATCTAGTTGGTATTATTCCTCTATTGTGAGTTAAATATTTCATGAATCCTATTACTTTTGCGTGCTTCATGGTTATCAACAGGTATTACTCCATATTATCAATAAATTCTGCTATATGGCCCGCTGATAGCTGCACAAATATATATATATACATTAAATTTAAAACCAAGGAACTTCATTTATCAAGGAAGTACATGTAATATTGAATAAAAAATTCAGTTGACTAGTGACTACTGTGGATTCATCATTGTTGAAGAACATTTTCGGTATTAAAATTTTCACAGAAGATGTTCCTAGATTAGTTTAAATAGTCCAAAACCATGTGGAACTTTTTGTGTGCAATAAATATTAAATTTGTGCATGGGTGGAACTGTAGCTCTACGGTCTGTCAACCTGAATTTCACGTGGAGCTACTGTTCTGCAAAAATACAAAAATTTTCTTTCGTACAAATTCTTTGACATGATCGCCCTAAAAGAATTGCAGCAGATACTGCAAAGGCAGTATATGCTGCAACAGTGCTGCAATTATACTTAATATCTACTGCAAAAATGAAGTATATTTGCAGTACTTATTAGCATAATGTACTGCGCACCAGTATATGCTGATAATCTACTGTAAATATACTGAAAATGTGCTGCAAACACTTTCTGTTAGTGACACACAATTACATATGCTGCTTTTGTACTGCCAATAGGCTGTATTTCTACTGCTTTATCTTTATCAAGAGATACTGGTATAAAAGGTATACTGCATTTCTACTGCCTTATCATTATCATTCACATATGACTGCCATAGGCATGATAGGTGTACTGCATTATCTTTATCATTTAGATACAGGCATCAAAGGTGCTGCATTTGTACTGCATTATCTTTATCATTTAGATACATGCATCAAAGGTACTGCATTTGTACTGCATTAACTTTATCCCTTAGATCCTGAAGGTATACCATATTCCGCAAATATTACAACTCATATAGACATGTACACTATGATCATGATGATCTGATGGTTTGTGGGAAATGCAAAATTCATGTGTATAAAAACTGTTTGTTCCAACACTGAAAAAATATACTAATAGACATGATCGATGTTTCAATAATAATAACTCTTTAATTTCATATTAACACATTAGTAAAGACATGGTCAGTCAGTAGCTTATGTACAACCTTCGAGATCGAAAGATGCATTCCGTTAGAATTTGAACTCCGTCGCGAAATGTTATTTATAAGTGAACGGCATCACTGTAGCACACAATTCATCTCAAAGACGTTATCAATCTGTTTCGAGAATATTTCTATGACCACTGTCGCGAATGCATTAGCTTAGAAGCGATTGAAACTCCAGCAGTTACACTCTTTTTCGAAGAGTCCGCCATTGTTTATAAGGTGTCAAGTCAATTCGTCGCCAATACAAAATGAATACGATCTTTAAGATGGAAAAAACTTAATTTTTAAATTAAAAGTAAAATTTAAAATGAAGATACTACTTACAAAAATAAGTGCATAGTTTAAGAAACAACGTACGATATTATATTATTTGAGTTCCAATTATTTGATAGTTTTCAAAGACTTGCAGGTTCAAAACATGAAGGGGTTAAAATTATACGGACACGACTTGTGTAAGCTGCGTACTAAACAACTCGTACGTTCCTTCAATTCTTATGGCTAGATTCTGAATATTTATTAATGACATCGTTAGTACCTTAAATTCAGTATAATTAAAAAGAGTCAATTCATTATGATCAATTAATGTTTTGTATGTTTTATATATGTTCATATCAAACCGAATCGAAAAGTTCCAATTTATCAGAATATATTGTCACCGTGTTGTTTGAATCTATAACGTCATTTCCGCTACGCACTTTTAAATGAAGCAGACGGATCTTCAACATGTGTTATGGAACATTAAAAAATCACAATGTTGCAGCAGTTGTAGCGAAGAAAGGTAAAATATTTATGTTGAAATCACCTTGAGTGTATATGAGATAAATGTAGTTACTTTAATGGAACAAATGAACATGTTTTGTCAAACATTTCAAAATGGCGATTTTGAATTTTTAAGTTAGATTTATGTTAGATTTATGGCAGTAAAATTCTTTTATATTGTATAAAGTTACAAAGTTATATACTATAGCTACAAAGATGGATGGATACATGTGTACAAAAAGAAAAGAAAATAAACACAATAAGTAAAATCATTCTCTTTTTTCTTCAGAACTAGTGACTCTGAATGATGATCATGAGGAACTTTCAAAGATGCACTTGATGCTGAATATTGATTGTTTTAAGGTAAGCAAAATAAATGATTTCACATTTGTATTAGATTTAAGCTTTGTTAAAAATCTGAGTTTGCATCAAAAGAGGGTTGAGTCATTAAATCACCTAAATAATGAGTGCTATTTTAATATGATGTTATTATTCTAACAAAAGATAATACAAATTCCATTACATTGAATTTGAGTAATAATTGTAATTTATCCTTAGTATCAAAGGCTTAATTCAAATTGAATTTTTTTATGCTTCTGTAGGAAAGTATGAAATTGTATCCATAGGGACTTGCCAGTTCAACAAGTGAATGCTCTTTAGCTAAAGGGCAGAATACCTGGCTCAAAAAGCCCTGCGAGACAACTGGAGGTGAAATATGCAGAATGGATTAAAGAAAATGACATTCTAAAATGCAGTAAGTTAATAGATTAATCATTTCAAATTGTATATCAATGTAAAATTTTTCTGTAAATTGTACAAGTCAAAGTTAAGTTATAAATTATTTAAAATACATTTTTTTCAGGGTTTTTTAAGTTTTGACCTGTTCATTTTAAATAATAAAATTGTGCACCTTATTTTTTTTTCATGACTTTCATTTTATAGTTATTAAAATTCTATTGGTTTTAAAGAATCTTTGGAATTACAAAAGACTGTTTCTTCTGTTGATCACTGGATATCAGTGGTGTATGTAAATGTAAATCTAACACTTTTTATACCTCCTTCAATGCATTTATAAAAGAGTTCCATCTGTCTTTTTCATTTTTTTATCTCTCTGTATAAATACAATTTTTTAATGGCCTGCATTCATTTTAAGAAACACCTTAGACCTAACATTTTTTAAATTAATGATGTTTTAATTTGGATATATTATTTTCATTAATTTGTTTGCAGATTTTTCAGCGCAGAACTGAGAAGTCTTGCGCTACAAAAGGGGGCCTTCACCATGCAGTGGCGGTGAAATTGACCAAAGGACCAAAAGCGGGAAAGCTAACTGTGCAGCACAGCAATGAAAGTTCATAAAGGCTTGTGTATATACTGACTGTTACACATTATAAATTACTGCTTATACTATAGATAGATTTACTGTAATAACTGTAGTAGCTGAAATAATCTGAAAGTTTTGTAACGTTTATACAATTATCATGAGTATTGCGAATATAGATATATTTGCAAATTATTTGTAATTAAGTGTACATGTATCTAGAGTAATTAAACCTGATTATATTACTTTATTTGTTAATTTTGTTATGAATAGTTGTTGTATTCTACAAAGGCTGCCAACCATATTCACGGTATATCACTATATGTCAGTAGTTTTGCTGTCCTACCGGCAAGGGTACATGAAATCTGAAGCAAGCTGCATCTCTACTGCCAACCAAAGCTTCCATATTTGGATACACAATGCTGCTGTGCAGTACTAATTTAAATATTTGAAACATGCTGCAACTCTACTGCCAACCAAAGCTTCCATATTTGGGTATACAGTACTGCAGTGCAGTACTAATTTAAATATTTGAAACATGCTGCAACTCTACTGCCAACCAAAGCCTCCATATTTGGGTGAACAGTACTGCTGTGCAGTAGATATTTGAAACCCACTGCAACAGGTCTACTGCTTAGCAGCGCTATTTAGTACTGCAGGCCAGTAGACTGTAGAGATATTCAAGAATTCTACTGTAGGGCAGCATATACTGCCTGGCAGTATATACTGCCTGGCAGTCTTATTTGCAGTACAATTGCAGTCTTAATTAACATATTTGAAACATACTGCAAGTCTGCTGCTTCATTGTATTTTTCCATTTAAAAGCTCTGCAGTACATTTGCAGCACTGTAGCTCTACTGATAGTCTACTAGGATTTTATACTGATAATGTGCTGCATATGTACTGCATTTATGCTGCAATTCTGTAAGGGCGCGATATCAGTGCAATTCATCTAATAGTATATACATGTACATATGACAATAACATATAAATTGAAATCAACAATTTCTTCATAATTTCCATGTAGCTTCCTGTACGCTTATATTATGTATTATAGGCAGAGGAGTCAGAACAACTGTCCGCAGAAATGCAGGCGACTTTTTGTTAGTGTATACAGAAAAGGTTATAACAACGAAGGAAGGTGCGAACTTGGAAGAAGGGTTCTCATCTGGCTACAGATTTTGTTTACAGAGATTTGTGGTAAGTGTCTAGATTCTCATGAAATACTTTTTTGTTATCTTACGTACCTAAATATATGGATATTGGTTTAATGCCAGGCCATGGCTTAATCAAGTATAGCTAAACATATTTGGCTGGTTTTATGGTGATAGTCAAGGGTTCCAGCAGTTGGAAAATTCAACATTCAAAGAATTTAGAAAAGTGAACACCTTTATTTGTATGGACTAAATAATGTTGTCACAGAGATAGCTGTCATTTCTCTTATGGTAATTAATTTAAAACATATTTTTCCATCACTGAATCTCGCAAAGACAAATGAATCTATTTACAACTTTTTTTACATCATCCCAAAGGGAAGTCAAATTACATACTTTATTCCTGTGCACTGTTTGAATCCTAAATAAAAATCCCCTATCTGTTATACTTCTCTGGCTCCAATTGATGACTATCTCAGATCATTAGCTTCAATTAATCTATATATTGATAAACTAGTTCCATTTCTACATCACTCTAACTCTATAAAAATCTTAAAGGGCCTAAAGAAAAAATAGGTTTGTTTCCGCTTTCCCAACCGACCCTGAAAAATACTGCTATCTCAAAACTTTTTTTTTGCCATTTTTCAGTGAGGGTGTTAAATTTTCGTTTTTTTTTTTTTCAGATCATCAATTTTTTAAAAATTTAGTCAGAGAAACGTTTGGACAAGTCTGTTTATTACATCAACGTTGAAAAAACACTTGAAATTAAAAATAGCAGGACATTCTGCAAACAATAGCACCCATGCAAGGCTCCAATTATCAAAAGCTAACTCATAAAACTTGACCACTCTAGACGTTAATTTGCTTCATTCTTAATTACCCTAACACGTACAGCTTGAACTGTCTGAATAACGCATTCTAAAATCACTATAATAATTACAACTAATACACTAAAATTTACTCCTCATCACATGCATGAAGAAACATCACAACTACTAGTATACAACAGTCTGCATAATATTATAATAATGAGAGTGTTGTGTTGTGCAGTACTATGCTTATATATAATAACCAGGAATTATTTGTTATTGTGTGACAGAGAAAGAAAAAATATAAAAACATTGTCATCTATCTGAAATGCATGCTAGGCCTTACAGTACTTAAGTACTGTTAGGCCTAACATGCATTTCTGATAGATGTATATATTTTTAAATTTTTAACATGTCTTAAAAAAAATTAATCTATAGTAGTTTACACATGCAAGCCTATATTATTTTTATTTCTTTGATTTAAACAAAGGCTCTATCCAACTTTTTGCTAAAGAAAATGAGTTCTTGTAGTATTATAAACATATATTTTGGTATGAATCTTTTATTAATGGAAGCAATTAATTTAACTCGATCATTTATAGTGTTGATGTATTAGAAGAAGATGGTAGATTGGGAAGGCTTGTAAACCATGGGAGCAAGAAAGAGATCAACTGCAAAATAAAATTAATAGGGGAAGTGCTATGTCTTTTTGGAACCAGGTATTTACAAAATAATTTTGCCTGTTTACCGTGTACTATAGGCTTACTGGTACTGATTTAATTATCATGATTAGGCCAATATTTTTTTTATTTTTAAGTTTATGAACCCAAAAGTTTTAAGTCCCATAGGAGGAGAAAATGAAAACAAAAAAATATTTCTTCAATACATTATCAACATTATTTTGTCATGTACATTATATGAGTTTCACTGAAAAGATTTCTTATAACTGTGGTATTTCTCAACTTGGTAAACATATATGGAAACAGGCTCTGTACATTTGTATATTGTTGAAGCACAAATTTTTGTGGGGTTGAAATTTCGTTGTTTTATAGCAAAATAATGTTTTATTGAGATTTAATTTCGTCATTTTAAGAATATCTTAAATGTTAACTATCTGGTTTAAAATTCTCATCTCCCCCTTGGCAGATTTAGTGTAATTCATATAATGCCATATAGCGGTTCTTCTGAGTTATTTATTGTTCTTGAAAAAACACAGTTGTGTTTATAATGGCAACAGCAATACAGCATCACTTTAAAGTATGTCACAACAAATACCGAAAATAAATTTCTCTTCAGCTCATCCTGTACACAGGAAAAATGTCCACATGTGTAAAACATGTGTTAAACATATATTTTACATATATATTTTACATGTGTATAACACATAAAAAGAGCACACATGTATTAAGTGTTTAATTTCACACATGTTCAACATGTGTTTAACATGTGTAAAACACATGTAAAATTAAACATGACATATTTTTTATGTGTAAAACACATATTCTATATGTGTAATATATGTGTTGCATTTTATATATGAAATTCATGTATAAATTTTTGTTAGCAATTTTCAATAATAAAGGTACATCTTGACTTAAGCTTTCATTTAAAATATATTAAATATGCTTCATATTTTCACTTCGCTTCAAACTATTCCTCGATATAAATGTATGGATCATCAGTATAGAACTATTGCAAATGCATTCTTGGTATATCAAAATAAAGTAATAACAAAAACTTCATTAATTTGTTCTCAGGAGTTTATTCTTCATCACGGTGCGTTGTACAATTGCCCTATCATTTCTCTCTTTCTTGTTCCTATAAATGAAAAGAAAACCTATATATATATGCATATGTAGTGTTTCTTAACACCAAAATTACATGTAGTTATTATTTTCCATGTCTGTTTTACAGGATGCACTTATTACACTATATCCAATGACAAATGCTATTACATTATATATATATAGCTTCAAAAGAGGAATTCATCCATACAAAATTACACTAGATAAGTAATCTAGGTCAGAAAATGTATATGATTTATTAGGATTTTAAAAGAAAGAAAGAAATCACAACAAATCTTTTAACTTACATCTTGGTACCGCTTAATTCTTCTTTCTTCCTTTTCTTGTAGAAGATCCCAGATGTTGGGTCTAAGGTCTTCTTTTATGGATGCATAGAACTCTGGTGACATAAAAAATAATCTAAAGTTAATTAACAGTCATGGTATATTTCATGGATTGAAGATTTAATTAGATTATTGTCATTTGAGAATCTTTTCACTTTAATTTAAATATAGCTTTTCTGTTTTAAATATGTGCATTTCTGTAACAGAACTTACATACGTGTTATTTTTACTATACAATTATGTATATATAATATTATAATTCTCATGCACCTTTAAACTCTGGCCAAAACTTCTCACATTCATTAAACTTCTTTGTTGATAAGAATGCCCTCTGAAAGATGAAGAAAAAGTAAGCAAAATTCTTTCATAAAGTATAAATCAATAGATAGTTATATATATATTTAGATACATGCATATGATGCAATTTATTTGTTCATAATTATGTCCAAAAGAAGGGACTGATTGCATGTTAAGTTCAATTGTTTGTGTCGTTAGTCAATACATTTCACTAAGTATCTATACATTGCATTACAATGTAGATCCTGCTCTTTTAAGATGCATAGTATTGTTGATTTTTATTGACATATTTTGTTTATCACACAAAATTAGACTTACAAGTGCTACTGTCATCTTCCTCCTCTTTTTGTCCACAGGACTCTCCCCTGGTGGAGTGAATGGCCTGTACAAATAATTGCACAGGCCATCCAGGGAGAGGGCCTGTATGTCCATTGTAGAATGGAACAGCTAAGAAAAATAAACATCAGACAATCAATATTGCAACAAAAAACAAAGATGTGTGTTAAAATCAGTCACTGTATACACATGAAAGAGAGGTCATTGTTGTACATCCTAAAATTACCACTATTACAACTATAAAAAAAATCTTAAACTTCCATATTTAAATAATTGTGAGTTCACATGTATTTTTTAAATGATGTTTTGCAAGTACATGTTATACAATACAAGTGCTGTTGATTGTTAAAAACTGACAGCGATATGAAGAAGTCTGAGATAAGAAATATAATGAAATAAACAATATGCAGCCATGCATCAGTGTCCGGATACCAAGCAGCTTAAACAGAAATATTCTGATATTGCACTATATATATTTGCATCATATTACTAAAAAACTAACATATATATGAAAACTTGTTAAAATTCACTAAAACAAGACACATTTTATGTACATGTACATGAACATAAATGTTCTCTTACCATTCGCCTCAGTTGATTTCTCATCTGAGTAAACTTCTGAGAAGCAAAACTGCACATACTCCGAAATTTGCACGGGTTTTCACCGACAAGCTCTTTTACTTCTCTCTAAAAAATGCATCAAAATGATTGTATGTGCTTCACTTGAATGTCAGATGAGGTTGAAGGAAAACGTTGTACTCTTGTCATATTTCTTAAATGTATATGCATTACTATAATTAAGTCACTCAAAACTAACCTTGAAGTCTTCATTTTCAATGTCAAGCCAGGGAAAGCTGCAGAAGAGTCCCTTCAAATACTGGAAGTAGGTTTTCTGCAAGAAAAAATTAAATGTGGTTGTGTATGTACACACACACATATATATATATATATATATATATATATATATATATATATATATATATATATATATATATATATATATATATATATATATATATATATATATATATACCGGTATATACATGTCTGTGTGTGTAAATATATAACTTATTAAATGTATTCGTGCGTGTGTGAGAGTATGTGTGTGTGTGTGTGTGTGTGTGAGAGAGAGAGAGAGAGAGAGAGAGAGAGAGAGAGAGAGAGAGAGAGAGAAGAGAGAGGGGCTTACATGAAAACCCTGATCTTCAATTCTGAATAATGTTGTTTTTTCCCTGGTTTCTGAGGATCTTTTAAGTTCCTCGATACTTTTTCTAAGGTCTTTTAGTTCTTGTACTATGGCAAATATAAACATTTTTATAGGTCAACACTTTCACAGTAACTTTCATGAAATTGACCCCTAGGGCCTACCCCTTTTCAAAAATATTAGATATATTTTTTTCATTCCTTAATCCAAAATCAACTTTAAAAATTGATAAGACTGCATCTTTTACATTATTACTTTTCATATTAAACAAATAAAATTTCCAGCTTCCTCGAAAATATGATTTTTTTTAGCTGATAACGTTAACATGGTTACAGTAAGTAAAAAAAAATATTCTGATCCAAAAAAGAACATATGAACATACTATGTTTTATGAATTGATTGGCATTTATAAACTTACGGATGTCTTTAAGCAGTTTCTCAGACACAGGGACAGTCTGCTCTCGATCTGACTCTTGGCCAAACAACTCCTGGGATGCTGGTGCCTCAGTCTCTTGGGAATCCTTTAATATTACATTACATTATACATTTGTGTAATTTATGTAATTAATGTTACATATTGATTACAATTTTGTATATATTTTTAAACACAAACTTACATAAATAGACTGGAATCTTGACATTTCTGCTTTTTTCGTCTTTGTACAGCGCACGTTGTCGTCTGTTATTGTTTATGAATATTCATTATTTACCAATGACGTAATGGCAACAAACAATCCAAACCTGATCATAATACAGACTCCATTTTTCTGTTATGACACATTAAAAGTCCACAGTTCTAGTAAAATTGAAATCAAATAAAACAAAAAGAGTATGATTCCGACAAATTTTAATTTATTTCTCAGTGTTATTAATATTCTGCAGCTCATTTGATTGCACACAATACCGATCGGGATCGATCTCATTTATAGTTCGTTGACAGTTCGCGGGGTAAACAAAATGTACGTCTGCGATTGCTGTGAATTCAAAACAGTAAAAGAAAATAATTATAAAAGACACCTGTCAACAACCAAGCATATAAGGGCTTCAAGTTTTATCAGCGGAAACGAACAAAACAATCTCCAAACTACCGTGGATGTGCGTCTCATTCTGTCACCAGACGACCAACAAAGTAGATGCGAGGAGGTACATGAAGATGATGAACTACAGGACGATCGAAGTGAAGATCAACGCGAACGTGAACCATTCATTGGTAATTCGAATCAAGGGGAAGGTGAACAAACAGAATACTATCCATTTAAAAACAAGTTACATCTTCTACTTTACATCTTGAAAAATTCACCAACACATGCAGTGGTAAGTTCAATATGTGAACATAAAACTAATCGTAGTTCAAAAAATTAATTAATATTTAATTTTCCATTACCTTTTTGTAATGTTTGTTGGGCTTGTTTTTTTTACCGGTGTATATAAGCTATTTATAGAATGTGTGGCATTATCTAAAAGAAAGGCCTGGATGGTTATAACATATAACCTATACCAGCGCGTGCCAGCATGCAACTGCATGGCTGGGTTTCAAACATTTCCTTTAATTTAAAAAAAAATATTTTAGAGCAATGAAGTCGTTAAGTTTGTGATGTTCATCATGAAAGAAGTTGGGATAAAGGAAGAGATTCCATCAATGCATGAACTTGATGCCACCAGTTTTGGAGATTTGAATTGGGAGACTTTAGTAGATGAGGTGCGTAAAATAATTAAGCTTACATTTAGATCTGCCTAAAAAATTTAGATATGATTTGTGCCTTAACTATAAACTATTATTTAATTAGTCAAAAAGGATATCCATGAACACCTTTTGAATTTTGGTACTTTCCTACATATTTTTTATAGAGCTCGATCTCCTTTAAAAAAGCTTGTACAGGAGATCAATACAGTATAAATTAATGGCCTCAACCCTTTTATATGATTCACATTTTTTTTAAGGAGACCAATTAACAAGAACTAGGTAATCGGTAATATATGACAAAAAATAATAATAATCTGTTTTAATTAATAGCATCATGCTGAAGATGGAACATCATTTTGGTGCTTGAAGCCATCAGAAATTCTGAAACTATTTCTAGCAAATCCCAAATTTGCAGGGGATATTATGAGGTAAATTTATCTTAAATAATATATTATATATATTATATATACATGCTTTCATTTACTTATTTAGTTTTATAATTGACCTATTTATGTGGTTCATGTTCAGTAAACTTCCTACGATGCAACTTGAATAAATCATTTAATGCTATATAATAAATATGAAATATTTTATATTGTGAACTGACTGTGCTTCAATATTCATTGTGGTCCTGACTCCCTCAAAGAAATGGTTCCCCCTTGGAAACATTATAAATTCTCACCACTATACCTGTCATTTAGGGTGTACATGACCTCCCACTCCCTTTCCAACTCAATTAACATATATGCAGATTATATCATATCTATATGACATTTTCTTTGCTACCTCACTGAGTATGACTATAATACTCATATGGTAAAGGAACTCTGTAGATTATTTAATCATGCATTCGCATTTGTAATCACAAGATTTCTTAATTGTGAGCATTTAATTTTACAAAAAACAATTTTTCTTTTTTATATTTTGAGAATTTTTATAAATCATTTTTCATCATAAAGGTACCCTACAAGTAAGAACAACCATCCATCTGGAGCTGAAAAATGGCAGAAAGATCTTGCATTCCACCATATGAGAGTTGAAAATGTGTCATTCTTTACTGGCAAAATGTACACATATAAAGATGATCAAACAGAGGAGGAGCAACATGGGATGCTGAAAAGCTTCATTGATGATGTAAACGTAAGATATATTTCTAAATATGTATAACAATTTCTCATAAAAATGGGATTTGATTTTATTACATTTAGTTTCTTTTTTTTAAGAAATTATAATTATAGCATGGTGATTATAACAGCAGATTAACTACTCACATCTCAGATCTCTAGATTTCCACTCATTATTCCGCATTTTTTCTGCATTTTGTATATATGGAAAAAAATGCGGAAAAATTAAATAATACGGAAATGCGGGGAAAAATCTGTAAATGATCTGGAAAATATATGGATATGATATGGAGAGTTGGACTTGGTTTATTTTTTATCTGGAAAAAATATGGAGCTCTGAACTTCGACAATTTTTCATCCAGAAAAAATTCGAAGCTCTGGACTTAGACATTTTTTTCGTTGGATTAAAACTTATGGCACTAATACTGGTATGTGCATTTATCACAATTACAGCATGATGCTATTAAAGCAGTCATCCAACCATACACAGAAACAAATGAAGATGGATCTGGCCATCAAAGGTATATATAAATAAGCTTTTTTTTAAATGTTTGACCATAATGCAGATTTACTTATAAGCTCACCTGAGCCAAAGGCTCAAGTAAGCTTTTCTGATCACAATTTGTCCGTTGTCTGTCTTTGTCGTCGGCGGCGTCGTTGTTGTAAACTTTTCACATTTTCATCTTCTTCTCAAGAACCGCAGGGCAGATTTCGACCAAATTTGGCACAAAGCACCACTAGGTAAAGAGGATTCAAGTTTGTTCAAATGAAGGGCCACGCCCTCTTTAAAGGGGAGATAATTGAGACTTATTGAAAATTTATTGGTATTTTTCAAAAATCTTCTTCTCAAAAACTAATCGGCCTGGAAAGCTTAAACTTGTGTGGAGGCAGGTAGTGTAGATTCAAGTTTGTTCAAATCTTGGTTCCCGGGGGTACGGCGGGGCCACAATGGGGGATAAATTTTTATATATAGAGAAAATCTTTAAAAATCTTCTTCTCAAAACTATTAGGCCAGGAAAGCCCAAATTTGGTTTGAAGCATCCCCAGATCGTAGATTCAAGTTTGTTTAAATAATAGTCCAGGGGTAGAGTGGGGCCACAATGGGGGATGAATTTTTACATAGATATACAGAGACAATCTTTAAAAATCTTCTTTTGAAAGACTGGCCAGAAAAGCTTAAACTTGTGTAGAGGCATCCTCGGGTAGTGTAAATTCAAGTTTGCAAAATCTCAGTCCCTAGTGGTAGGGTGGGGCCGTGATGGGGGTTTGAACTTTTACATAGGAGTTTATAGAGAAAATCTTTAAAAATATTCTGGGAAAGTTTTCGGTCCAAAACTCAGTACTGAGTGTGAAAGCACAGGTTATGCAGATTTAAGTTTGATGAAACCGTGATTCCTTAGAGAAAAGTGGGGCCACGAAATGGGAGGGGGGGGGGGGGTACATAGGAAGAGAGAAAAATATTCTTACAGGCACAACAACAAAAGGGGCTTGGTATTTTACCCAAAAAAAGAGGTGGATAAAAATTGGCAGATTTTCAGGTTTTTTTTAGCAAGATCTACTGTACTTAGTTGTCAAGATATTTTGATACTGTAAAGCTAATTTGATCAGAATTAAGGCAATTGTTGTTCAGGTGAGCGATGTGGCCCCTGGGCCTCTTGTTATTAGAATATGCATGATTATATAAAATATTTATTACTCCTTAACTATCATGTTGATGTTGAAGTAGACTAACAAAGAAGGGCGCCGTTTAATTGTCCAACTTTAATAATTAATTCGTTGCTGAAATGTAAAATTTACTGTTCATATATTAATTCATTCTATTGTAGAGTTGTTCGAGCATTGGATTATACGATACACGTTCCTTTAAAACAATTGAAAGAATGTAATGAGCAAGTAAGTTAATAACTGACTGCTTTTCCTTTAATGAAATTGATCTTCTTTATCTTTTGTCCAAGCTGTAATGAAAGATCTGGCTGAAAGTCATTGAGTTACAATATGTCTCACATCAGGTTATATACTCACAGTAAAGCTTATGCTGCATTAAGATCGACTCAAGAATATCTTGAAGAAATGCATTAATTTTCAATTTCATTTTAAGGCATATTGCCAGCTTGAAAGCGTGTCAAACCTGGCTGCAGAGAAACCATCAATTCCAATATGGACATTGCCTGTCAATATTTTCGTTGACGATACTTCTGCAATCAGGAGTAAGAGATGGCTCGGTCTACATTGTGTGCAAATGCAACCTGCAGGTAATATTTTTTTTACTGGTTTTTAATTAGGTTATTAATATATAAGCAAATATCTTTTCCAGCATGTACATAAACTTAATCCATGTAAATCTAATTAATTCATAATTAATGAATTTCAGTAGCTAGCACATAAAACAGGATTAAAACATGTTATCATACCATGTAAAACATATGGAATATGATTTTTTAACAGTGCTTTGAATGCATATGTTTTATCTCCATTACATTGAGACTAGGGGATAGAAACTCAACTTTTCAGATATAAATCACATACCATCACAAACTATGATGTCATGATGTTATGATATTTATATCATATATTTTATATAGAAAATATAATGATGTCCTGACAAAAAAGCGCTACGGGTCTATTTAATTATTACTTGATTTTCGCAAACTTGTCTTCAATATGTGCCAGCTGCCAATACCAATCAAGTCAATGTCAACATGATTATTTGATGTCGTACTAGCACATGATCGTTGGAATTGAACGGCGCATACTAAATTTTATGTCATAATAGTTACTAAATCGCTCTGAAATTGTATTAGTACAAAGATCTAGCTAATTTTATATTCTTATGACATTTTATGTCACTTGCAATTGAATTCTTTCATTCAACTTATGCATTGATTTTCATATAGGATTAAAGCTCCATCTTCGACAACATCATGAGTCAATCTTCTTATTAGGTGCGTCTGAAAAAGTTGACCCTAATACTCTTATGAAGCCGGTCATCTCAGATATACAGAATTGTAAAAGGTACTTATTACACAATAATAAAGGTGAGATGCAGATAACAGTTAAAATTAAAGAACTGTATCTTAAACTTATAAAATAATTTACAAAGAGTTTTTAAAATTTTTGAGTAATAAGTAGCATACTTTAATGTAAATATTTTTCAATTCTTAGGAATGGAATTAGTGGATTTGATGCATACAGAATGGAGGAATGTACCATTACAACAGACTTGAATGCCGTTGTTGCAGACTTCAACATGCAGTCATATCTTTGCAACCACCTCGGAGCCACTGCTACCAAATATTGCCCACGTTGTTATGTAAGTAAGTTAAATGTAGTGTAAATTTCAGTTGTCATTATCAATAATTAAGTCAACAGGTTTTGAGGGTAAATATTAAGGTTTTCCGATCCTCTGCCTCAAAGCATTTTTTTTCATCATAAAAGTTATTGCAATTTTGGGCACAGTGGATATAATGAAATAAGTATACAAGTTAAGATGATATTAGTGAAAAAAACAACGGTCGTTCCAGTGCATGCATGCATGGCTCGAAACCCTTTTTCTTTATGTAGTGGGTCTCTGTGGAGCCACTAAGCTAAGCAGTTCTTTGAATAGGTATGTGTGATATGAAGACTTATTAAATTAGACTATATAAGAGACAGATTTAAGGTACGAACAAAAAAATTCTGGATTATTTAGAGTTATCGGACATTGCTGAGGATCGGAGATCGTTAACTAGTGTGTGTGTGTGTGTGTGTGTGTGTGTGTGTGTGTGTGTGTGCGTGTATATATATATATACTATAAGCGTTTGTACTCAAGTGTTTTAATTATGCCCTTAATAAGCATGTACCTTAATTTATTGATTCATATAGGCAGATGCAGAACATGCCATCAGGAAGGCAGAAGAAAGAACACCAACTAAGACATTGACTACCATAAATAGAATTAATATGAGAAGTATGGAGACAGACAAACGTAAATTAAGGCAACGGACAGGAGTTAAGGAATACGAAAACCATATCTGGGATGTGTTGAATCCTCACAGGTATGAAAAATCTTATTCATTGAGAAATTTTTTAACCGGGGTTTCTATAAGAAAAGATGAAGAGTATTTTTTTTTAGACTTAAGACAAAACATTATTGATGATGTATTATCATTCCAGGGACATTCCTGTTGGCTTCCTTCATCTCATACCGCTTGGCCTCACCAAACACTTAGTGAAGTACATCTTGAAATCAATTTCGGACGAAAAGGTTGAAAGGCTGCAAGCTCACTTGTCCTCTCTTACAAATGAATCTTTTGCCAACAACTTTTTTTCCTCCATAAACAGTCGTCAAGGCAAAGACTTCAAGCAATATGTATGAACATGCTTTCTTTGTTGTGTAGAATTAATGTATACTGTAGAATCAGCATTGTTTGTGGGAGATCAATGTTTGTTGAATTTGTGGGTATAACCCTTGCATGCCTACAAATTTACATCCCCACAAATGTATTTATATATACAGTCATTTGTTTAATATTTTCTAACGAAATATAACTTGCTATGGAGTTTAATTAATTATAGTCTTATTTAAAGCTTCTTTTTGAACAACTATCATGTTTTCAAATGATAATTAATTGCACAATGAAAGTCGCAGAAAAAATATGTCATTTCTATATAATTACCCGGTAAATAGGATGTTTTTTCATTAGTTGCAGTTTGCCCCAATCAATTTTGCATTTGTTGGCATACCACGGGAACATTTGAAAATGCTGACTACACTTGCAGAGGTAAGACCATATACATGAAATGTTACATTACAAAACTTGCATATGTATAGGCTTTTTCCGTAACCCTGGTTAAATAATCTTGAAAAGTAAATGATTCAATATCTGTTTGTCACATCATCTTTCATTGACTACATGAAAATGTTTACACTTGTATAAATTTTATGTACATATTCATTTTATACTTATTATCCTGCATCCTGTCTCAACTTCTATTGAATACATTTGAAGTCATCCAAGTGTAAATTAGGAAATGCTTTTCAGATCCAGAAAATTCTTCTTAAAGATGAATTTGTTGAGGAAGATATCGTTGAGACAGAACATCTTGTCAACAAGTATTTACAACTTGTTGATGAGCATGCACCGGAATTGAGAAGAAAAGTCAAAACTCATCTACTGTGTCACTTGGTAATCATGATAGCTTAGCTGTTTGCGGTAAACTGAAATTTTTATCCTTGTACATTACAGATTAGTCAGTGAAGATCTCTTTTAATGTTTTGAAGGTTGATGATATCAGAAGACATGGCCCTCCAAAAGGATACACAGAAGATGGATTTGAAAAAAAGCATGCTTCAATACGCAATGATATCTTTCACCAAAACCAAAAACAGAGAAGCAGAGACACTGCAATTTCATTTTCGCACATGACATTGCTTAACCATGTGATTTCTGGTGGATATTTTCCTGTGAATGATGATTGGTAATGTTAGATTTACATGTACTACATAATTCTATATTTAAGTTAGCTAATGAAGGACATTTTCCTGTTCTTGAAGACTTGCTCCTTTTGCTTTTAATCCATAAAAATCAATTTAAAAAAATCTATCAGGTTTAGAATTTGTTTTAAATACCATAGTTTTTAGCTCACCTGGGCTGAAAGCTCAAGTGAGCTATTCTGATCACATTTTGTCTTTCATCCGTCTGTCCGTCAAACTGTCTGTCCGTAAACTTTTCACATTTTCAACATCTTCACACTCATTTTCAAGGGGAGATAATTAGAAATTAATGAAAAATGAGAAATTTTAAAAAATCTTCTCAAGAACCATAAAGCCAGGAAAGCTGAAACTTGTGTGGAAGCATCCTCAGGTAGTGTAGATTCAAAGTTGTGAAATTCATGACCCCCGGGGGTAGGGTGGGGCCACCATAGGGGGTGTTAAAGTTTTACATAGGAATATATAGAGTAAATCTTTAAAAATCTTCTTCTCAGAAACTAATCAGCCAGATAATTCTTTGTAATTGTTAAGACTTTATCTCCAGGACAATTCTTCGGCCTCACAAGAAGGTTCAGAGTTTGATGTAGTTTTATATCCCATATATAAACAATTGTTAAGGATCTTTTTGAGAATACTCAACATGTGATATGACTATAAAATCATCCTGTTAGAAAAGGGACTAATGATTATAAACATAAAAATATCCAGGGGGAAAATGGATTTTATTTACATAGGATCTACATGTATTATTGTACATTGTCCAGATTGTTTGTATTATGACTCCATTAAGCCGATTTTATCATACCTAATGTTCCTCAGGTGAACGATGTGGCCCATGGGCCTCTTGTTCTATTCCTAATGATTGAATATTTTTTTGTCCCACGCCGCAACGCGGAGCGGGCAGGGACATAGAAATGCCGGGCGTCCGTCCGTCACACTTTTTTGTAAGCGCTCTCATGCCTACAAATTTTGACGGATTTTCAATAAATTTATACCAAATGTTTATACCACTAATACTTTGGTCAAGTTCGAAAATCAGCATTGGTCGATACTTTTTGTTGGAATTATGGGACTTTGACCACAATAATGACTCCGTTTTATCCCAAAATTCACCTTGTTAGCGCTCTCATGCCTACAAATTTTGACGGACTTACATGAAATTTATACCAAATGTTTATATCACTGGGAATTGGTCAAGTTCCTAAATCAGCCTTGGTCGATACTAGTATAGATCTACCGCTTGACCGGCGGGGGACCCAGGAATTCTATTCTTGTTCATGAGAGCATTTATTGATATTCATAGTATTAATTTTTTTTATTTTCAAACATGTGCTTGTTACCATAGACCTTAATGCAATTTTCATTAATTAATCACTGTTTAGATAATAACATTATTGAAAATTTCTCTTGGTAAATAAAATTCTTACAAATAATATCAAAGTATTTAATACATGGATGGATATTAAAGGTTACTCAGTATAAAATAAAACAATATATATGGATGAGATACCTTATATGTATTACTTTATAACACTAAGATTTAATGTTTCAGGGTGTGTATTGGAGAAAAGGCAAGGACTTTGGGGCAACAACGTGAAATAGTCCAGTTTATTGGTAGAGAGATGCCCCAGGAGGAGGGAGAAGTTCCAATTAAGAAACTGAAAAGGAAACCCAATGGGAAGGTTATTTCAACTGCAATGGAGGAGTGTATTCTCCTCCAGCTCTGTACAGAGATGGAGGTACCAGCTTTCTCTCCAGAGGATGCAGTCATATTTACAGGAAAAGCTGCAAGAACCAGGAGGAAAAATGAGCTCGCAAATAGTGGGGATGCTGTGCAGTATCTTTCATCGCAAAATGAGGTAAAATATACTGCAAGTATTATATATCATGTACAGTTACACATTTGGAGATACATATATATTTATTTGAATGATCATACAGAATAGGCAAAGTTCATTTCTGTGATATTTTTAATAAAGTCACAATGAAATGAACTTTGTTGTTATGTTTTTAAAACTTCTGTGAAGCCTTTTTTGGCCTGTTTTTTTTCTAAAATAACTTTTTACCTGATACATTAAAGTACTGGTATTTAAGGTAAAATTTTTAGAAAGTAATGGTGTTTGTGAACTGATGTCTTAAATAGCATTTATTTTGGAATGTGCGTTTTAACAGGTGGCCGTGGGGATTTTTGAAGAGGGCCTTATTATAAAAAAAAAAAGGAGTGCAGAGGTCATTAATGCAGTCAAATTACAAATCATGGAAAAGACCGGAATTGCAACAGAGACTGGATGTAAAATTTTTGAGTTGAAAGACACATTTATTTTTGTTAGTCCTAGCAAGCTAGTGCAGTTGGAACACATTTTTCACAATTGCAAATATGCCAGCTGTCGGGTGACAAAGACTAACTCTAATGAAATGGGTATTGTAAGACACAGAAATGTGAACTCTTACATATGGAATCAATTCAAATTATGAATGTTGTGCTGAATGTATTGATCACAACATTCATTATTTGAACTGATTCCATATATACATGCATGTGTATGTACATGCATATGTAAAAGTCTCTACATGCAGGAGATTAAGTTGTTTTGGGTAGTTAGTCATTAGGATTTTATTGTGAAATAGAATTAAAATTGGAATAACAATTTAGCCACATTGTTACCTTTGGTAACAAATTATCATTCAGAGACCAATGTTTTTGACAGGTATTATCCATTGTTAAGTCTTTGTGATCAATTTTAGTCTAAAAACTACCAGTGTATTTTTTTTTTTAATATAAAAATAAAAATACATGTATTCATTTGAAATACATAAATTATATTGAATTGAAAAACTTGTTTTATCTGTCAATATTTATTCTAGAATGGTCTCATACAGAGCAGAAATGTTCTCTGGTCCCAAAAATAGAATTGTTCACATATTATACAAACATCTGTTTACACAATAGAATCAAAGTACTGAAGAACTGACGGGAGTTGATTTTGTCGATGTTTATTTATTTTAAAATCAATGATATGTTATTTTGCATGACAAGTACATGTATACGTAGTTTTTAATTTGAATTACGCATATTTTTATAATATGAATTTTTGAACTAGAATGTCGAGAAACCTCCATTTTGTGAATTGATCGATGCTAAAACTTGTTCATTTTTATTGATTTCAAGATTTATAAATCAGCTTGTCCTTCTTCAATATTTGTAACTTTTTCAAGCTTAACTTCTGAAAATGTACAGTGTGTCATCCACTGTAAAGAAATTTGTATATATGTATAATTGTATAGTTGTATGTACCTCATGTACCATGGCATTGATGGTGAATGTGCGTAAAATGAATAGAGAAAAAGGTATTAGTAGGACTGTAAGCCTAGTTGCATGTTTTTAACTGGACATATTGTATTCTGTTAATGCAACAGGTTTTTATGTGTATATTTCCAATTTATTTATTGTCATTTATGTTCAATAAATGACTTTTTTTATCTTCATGGATGAGTTGTTCTCTTTACTATACTATGAGAAGTAGGTAGACAGATATAAACATGCCTTTTCATTGTTGGGACAAGCATTATAAATGATCTATTTTTAGTCTTACTTTCCATCATTCATCACACATTTTTGCAATCTTTGGCATTTAGAATATACATGTATATTTTCTATGTAACTCATCACACATGTAACACACATGTAAAATATACATATTTCATGTGTGTCAAAAAACATGTATATAATATGTGTAAAACACATGTTCAAATTTACACATGTAAAATATATGTATATTTTATGTGTTTTTCATATAAAATATACATATATTATACATGTATAAATTTGAACATGTGTTTTACACATGTCAAATATGTGTAAAACATGTGTGGTATGAAACACATGTTTTACACAAATGGACATTTTTCCTGTGTAGTATGGAGTTACATTTTCCCATATAGACGTATTTATTTTTACAATGCAATAATTTTTTTTTGTATTTCAATGGCTATTGAATATTTTCACAAATATAAAAAAAAACATATCTAGAGTGTGATTGAGATTTTGGAAAATAATACAAAGGCTTAACTCTATCATAAATGTAATACTGTTCATGAATGCCAGTGACACCAAATAAATAAAAAAGCATCTAGTTTTTATCAACAATTTTTATAAATATTACATTCCGTATTTCCTCCATCAGTTTTGAAATCCCTACCTATTTTTGTTCCAATTTACGAAAAAAAAGATAATACTTAAACATTTATAAAATTAAACTATTATATCGACCCTACTCTGATGACATAACATTTTTATGAGGTCAAATATTAATTCAGATATATGGTATCTGTTGTTGTTTTTAGCATGTTTCAATATTTTTGCAGTGTGTGCCCTACGATAATATATTGGAAAATTGAGATAAAACTAACAGAAGATATACAAAATCATGTTTACTAACAAATACAATTTTATCATTTAATATTACAGTAACAAACATATTTCAATATATAAAAAAGAAAAACATAGTTCGAATTTCCTCTGTTTTTCTAAAAGTACAATATTGTAAGAGCACAATTCCATGATATAGTAAAAGTTTTAAATGTTATGACAAAACTTATTAATTCCAATAACATTTTGTGTGTTTAGAACAAATTATACCCATTACATTGAACTCAAATCCTGAATAAACAAGGTCGATAATTGCAATATTTTTAAAATTCTAAAGAAAACCTCAGCTTAAGTGCAAATGAATCTAGACGTAAGAAATGAATGCATAATGTTAATATACCATAAATGTTAAAAAATATATTGGTTTTTTGTTTGAGAGTTTGCGTTTGATAAAGGCATATGGTATTTAGTTATGTTCTCAACTCATTTACTTACAAACATGCTTGTGAGAAAAAGTTTTTCGCAAAAACGATGTTCCCATTTAATGTAATGGTGTATGGAAATTCAAAAGAAATCTTTTCTTTTGCACAATTTTCAACCATTTTAGTTGCATTTGACCAGCAGTCTTCTTCTTGATTTCGATCTGATTCACCTACGAAGTAAAAAAAAACCCAAACAAACACAACAAAACAAAACAAATAAGACCAAGAAAAACTAATGCAGATACAACATGCCTTAAGTTATTGTGGCATCAAAATGAAAACTTATGTCATTTTCCTTGACTTACGTTTCCTTTTCTTTTTTTATGAAATCAAGATCAAAATATTCTATGTTACCCATTCAGACGTACACTTCCATCAGGGAATATACAATAAAAACATATCGTTACTTTGTATATTGATATAATCATACCACCACGATATATTCCATAATAGCTGATAATTTGATTAAAATGATTCAAGACCAATAATTATTGAATTTATTTAATAGTTTAATTAAGGTCTTCCGTTTCTAACGGAAGACCTTATTATTATTATTTTTTTCCACAAATTTTGTGCAAGCGATTTCTTGAAAACTATTCGGCCGATTTCGACCATTTTTTCTCAGATGATTGCCAGTGGTCATAATTCTAGAAGTTTTTTTAAATTTTGAAATCGGCACTTCCGGTTCCGATTTACGGCCGATTTTGTAAGTTTTTACGAGTAATTTTGTGCAGACATAAACTCAGAGACTATCAAAATAGGAATATGAAATTTTCAGGATAGGTGAACTTTAGGTTGAAGTTGTGCACAATGTAGTTTTTTGGCGCCAATGGCGCCATTTCTATGAGCTCGCCTAGGCTCGAAAATTGGGTACGGATTTCGAATCAAATTTTTCATACGTTTTGATCTGTATCTTTTTATGAGTTGATATTTTGTTAAAACATATATAACAAAAGTGGTAGATAATCAAAAGTTCTTTTCAACAAAATCAAGAAATAGTGGCTGGCCCCTTAAATTAGGGGCCAAGATAGTCATAAACTCTATTACAAATAACTTAAAAACGATAAAGATTTTGTAAAGCATTATAGAAGCAAAGTTGTTTATTGTACCAATATCTATTAGAAAAAATCATTGCCACGCCCATTTATTACGTAATTAGGGATTTTTAGGGGCCAAAGTACTTAAACTTTGACGAAAAATAACTAGAGAAGTATAAATATTTTGTTAGACATCATAGAAGAGAAAATGTTTGAATAAATGATTTTAATCGATTCCATTAATCAAAACACCAATGTCTGTCCCCAATAAGGATCTAGAGGGCTGGCCCCTAAAATATTCAATCATTTGTATCTCAAAAATGATCAACAATTTTACATGGGTGTAAAAACACAAAATATTTGTATTCTTAAGACCTTTTCAAACAAATCAAGAAAAAGGGGCTGGCCCCTTTTTTTAGGGGCCAAGGCCTCCGTAAACTCTATTACAAGTAACTTAAAAACGATAAAGATTTTGTAATGCATTATAGAAGCAAAGTTGTTGATCGTACCAATATCTATTTGAAAAAATCATTGCCAAGCCCATTTATTACGTAATTAGGAATTTTTAGGGGCCAAAGTACTTAAACTTGGACGCAATATAACTAGAGAAGTATACATATTTTGTTAGACATCATAGAAGAGAAAATGTTTGAAAAATGATTTAAATTGATTCCCCTTATCAAAACACAAATTTCTGTCCCCATTAAGGATCTAGAGGGCTGGCCCCTAAAATATTCAATCATTTGTATCTCAAAAGTGATCAACAATTTAAGATGGATGTAAGAACAAAAAATGTTAGTATTCATGAGACCTTTCGTATAAAATCAAGAAAAGGGGCTGGCCCCTTAAATTAGGGGCCAATAGACTCCTAAACTCTTTTACTCATACCTTAAAAATGATCAAGATTCTGTAATGCATTATAGAAGCAAAGTTGTTGATAGCAGCAATATCTGTTTGTAAAACTCAATTTCAAACCCATTGATGACGTAATTAGAGATTTTAGGGGACTAAAATCTTAAATCTTTAATGTGCTGTATGTTAAAAAGCAAAACTCTTTGTTAAGCATTTTAAAGGATATTGACAATCGTATACATTATCTAAAAGGAGGTGGTTGAGGGAGAATTCTGAAATTTCATTGATATTTTAATCGAATCGTTTAAAAAATTGAACGGAAGACCTAATCGTTACTCGTAACGAGATCGTATCTAGTGATATATATGTTTGATATTTGATGCAAGTCAGATGCAAATGGCGGTAATTCATTTTTTGCACAATAGAATGAAAAACATAACCAATACACCGTTATCAAATATAAAAACAAAACATTTACCCAACAACAGAAAGTGCTGTCTGAAATTTGACTTACGTATTTATTAATGGAATCAAGTTAAAATTATTCTTTGTTACCGATTCGGACTTACCTGCAATCTTGGATTTTCTCTTAATCCATAATCTTAATACATCGAAAGACCTTGCGCTCCAGTAAGGAGAAATAGGCATAGCCAAAGACGTTCCATCTTTCCGTCTGTTGTGGTGAATTTGACATCGTGAATTCGTATTTATATACGGAGCCTTCGTTTTTTTTGTAGGATTGTAAATGAGATAGTTCATGGGCAAATTGTTAAAAGTTCAAAATGATATCTGTTTTTGAAATTTCATATGACAAACTAAAATGTCAATTCCAATTGGTAGTGATATAATTGAGGATGTGAATCATTTTCTAGTGATTTAACTTTTCTTGATTGCTAATAAAGGCCAAGTTGTGAAAGCCACAGTAAAAAGTTATTGCAACTTTACAAAATGTCGAAAGTATACGTGCTGATTCCAACAAACATAGAATGGTATGTTTTAATTTTATTTTTACCTCAACGTGTGTTAATGAAATGTCTCTTAGAATTTATGACGGGTACAAAACGGCATAAAATAATATAGAATGAGTAGAAAAAAGCGAGAATGCCAATGGCACCATCGTTCACTTGAACAACAATTCTTGAATTATTCTATTTTGAAATGTTTATGGATTAAACAAAAAATATTGTTTAACCCTCGTATGTTCCAAGATTTGTCAATACATTAAAAAACACATACAACGTAAGGAACGTTTTTCGGGGGAAGCAAGTATTTTGTAAGATTTTTTTTTAAACTTAGAAATATTATATAAATCTCTCTCTCTCTCTCTCTCTCTCTCTCTCTCTCTCTCTCTCAAAAACTCTTTCATGTAAGTTGATAACTGTAAAAATATCACTAAGGTGATAATGATGGAGGATATGTGCAATTCGTGTTGCATTCGTCACACTGGTAGCACCGTAAAACAGTTTAATTCGTTTTTTTAATGTTATTTAAAGAACAAAAATGTTTGCTGAGAGAAAAAAAATGGGAGGGTCAGGCCTTTCTGTCTCCCTTTATGCAACGTGCCTGCAATGATTATGTATACACACGACACGTGGCCTGAGTAGTTGATCAAGTTGGTAATTAATCAATCGATACAGTTTGTCTAAAATTTAAAAAAACAAAACAAATAGTTTTAATTGCATTATAGTTTTCAAAACTAAAAGATGAATACAATGATAAGAATAATGTGGTGGTTTCGGTTAATTTGATTGTGTGTATTTGTTTATTTATCCATATGTGTTATGTCTTTAAATCTATGTTTATACTTGTATGGATCAATATATCATAGGAGCGCCTGGATCTATGATCCCGGTCGGGATCTAGTATTGTTTTATATGTAGATGTATAACTTTTGTATTTGTTTACACAGGATGAATGACCATCTTTAAGTTCTCCTTAAAGGTGGCTTAAAGATGCTTAAAGGTAGTTTAAAGACGGTTTCAAGCCACCTTTAAGCTACCTATAAGGAACACTTATAGGTTCTTAATGTCCGAACGTCTTTGAGCAACCTTTAAGCCACCTTTAAGCCATTTTAAAACAATCTTTATTCAATATTTTGCTTAATTTACCGGCAAGTTTAATCAGCTGTGATCAATGGACAAATATATATTCAACATATCTGCGAAGTATTTATTTTAGAAAAGTATAGCCGTGAGTCTGGACAAAAAAACACACCTATTGTGTAGGTCCTGCATATTCTGTGCTAATTCTATGGTTTTTCTAAGGTTTATCAAACGATCGATTTTAATTAGATATTCACAAGGAAATAAAAGAATGTCTAGACACACAACGCAGCGATTTTAACAAGTGAATTTGATTATACATGAACATGTACAATAAATAAGTAAATACTGTATATACTGTCGCAAGTTTTAATGATTTCAAGACAGAAAAGGTATTAAAACGGTCTTTGCTCTAAAAAAAAAATTAAAAAAAATCGAAACTCCCAAGAACAGGGTTTAAACCCGGGACCCGTCGTTTAATAGCACCACCTCACTCCCTCCGAGCAACTTATATCTTTGAGGTGGTTTTTATTTCCTATAAATCGGTGGCTATTGAATCAATGTAATGAGTGTATTTTTCACTTGAAAAGATTTTGACTTCCACTCAGTTTGAAACAATCAAGTATATCTGATTTATGAATTACATGCATGCATGTATTTAGAATGAAATACGGTACTTATTCTTCAGTGAAAAAAAATATATTGTACCTGAATGGAAACTGTTATGCTTACTAGTGCTTTGTTAATAAATTTAAAAATTACTTTTACCAGTGTCTTGTAGTGTACTTGTCCTGGTTAAAAATTTAAAGTTCCCTTTCTGCGCTTTCATTAGTTTGCAGTGATATCTTCTCTGCGTTTGCAGCAAACTAACATCACATATTATACACAGTGTAAAAAAGGGAAACAATTGTGTCTTACACTTAAAAAATAGATCTCACATTCGTCAATGAGGAGAAAGCTTATCAATCAATTATATATTGACAAAACATGTCTGTATAAACAGTTATCAATTATTCAATTAATTCCTTAAAAGAGCACAGAAGCTCCTGTTATATGACGGTGATCATGATTATTCTTTCATTGTTAAATATAAGTTCTTCAAAAAAAAATTGCAGCTATTAAATTATATCAATTGTAAAGTAATCCAAATTGCAAGGATAGCTGGTAGACTGATTAAAAAATAATAGTACTAACACGTACCAATTGTTATATAATTTTGAGCTTAAAGTAAATTGTTCAACACGTAAAAAAAACCGCCTTGAATTGTCATGAATATATAGTAGGGCTGATTTTCACCTTTATATAAAAAGTTATGCCTGTGACATTTCAACAAAAACAGGAGCATCTGACATTGCCTGGTTGACAGAGATCACGCACTGTTCCAAATTGTCAGCAAAAGTCTTTGTTATAAAGGGAAGATCCTGGCCAAAGTTCACCATTACTTTATCCAGAGTCTTGTAGTCTACTTGTCCACAATCGCTCTGGGTCGTTTGTAAGGTCTGATCAAGCTTGTTTTTTATCATCCTAAAAGACAAATAATGTTTAAAAGAACTAAACATGATATAGGGCTAATATTCCCCCTAAAGATTCACATCATTTTTCTGTAATTCTTTTCTTTCATTGTATGGATATATGCATGTTAAAAGATTTTTCATTATATTTTTTTTCGATTCAAATGCCCACTTTTAAGACATAAACATTAAAATATCAACCTTTCCCCGCCGTTTCCTTATTTCTGAAATAAAACAGCTTATTTTCACACATTTTCTTTTCATCAAAGATATATCTATCCAAAACACTTAAACGTGACAAAAAGTCAGTTCTTGTCCAATGCGTAACTCCATCTTCCCCATTAAACATTATTTTTTTTAAAATGGAAATTTTTACTTTTTTTGGGTGACTAACAAAAATGGCGTCACCTTTGTCTCATACATTGCCAGTCGGTGCAAATAAATTGAATAAAAATTTAGAAATTATAAAAAGACTAACAGAACATTTTATTGTATCTGAAACACATTTAAAAATTTCCAATTGTGGGGTCCATATTTGACTGAAATCGTATGTGGTTCTTTGTAAATGTTCGTTGGCATGTGCCAAGAGAATATGATAACTAAGTGTATGTATTTAGAAGTAAAAATCATTAATATTTGTGTAATTTTGTTAAGCTTCCTTGTCTTATATCAGAATAAAAACATGAACGCTGTCGTACTATCGAAGATTAACATTTCTATTAACATTTTCAAATAATAGGTAAATATGCAATCGTCTTAAAAATAGTATATTACCGACAAACATCTTGCTGCTGGAGGTTCTCGGAGTTTGATTTTTAAATATTTCTTTGGAAAGACGGCCGGTTTGAGCACCCTAAAAGACTTTCCAAGGCTAAAAGTAGAGACAAAAAAGGCCGCAGAAAGTAGCAATGTAAAACTGTTTCTAGCATTTCATCGTCTAGCTTAATTACTTTTTGTGTTCAATTCAAGTTTAATTTGATTTGTAATGTTAAACTCGTGTTGAAGTCCGAGTGATTTATTTAGTCCTACATCCAATATGGCAATAAATGACCTATCACCGCAGACACAATAAAATATCAAATTACTGAAAAGCACTAGCCTTGGATGTAAGACAATATTTTCTAATTGTAAACCTTAAGAAATATTTGATTTGCAATTTTTGGGAGTTGATTTTCAATCAACTCTCCTATGCAGTCACTCGGACAAACCGAAAGTGAAACAGTGTTTGGACCTCAGCACAAATTAATGCTCCTGTCAAGACTGAGTTCTTAAAAATAATTGATGAATTCGATAAAATGTGTGCTAAAGCATTGTTTTTCAATTTATTCAAACTTATTTACAAATACCTTAAAAATAATTGGATTTTAAATGGTACGAACAATTTAAATATTTTTTGTAGTCGTATATATTCCTACGCCAGAGTTCAATATAGTCTCGTTCAACTCGACGCTCGGCTGTCTCCGTAAACCCTTGTCGGAGATTTACGGTGTCTGCCGAGCGTATGGTTGAACGAGACTAGAGTTCTATAAAAAATAATTGCTTGGATGCATACAATTTTCGAGAAATATTTCTACCACTGATACATAGTTTGATTGAATTAATTTTATCTTTAAATATTATTTAACATGATTCATATGGAGGTTTCTAGACATTCTAGTCGAAAAAGTTCAAAAATTCGTATTATAAAAATATGCGTAAATCCAATTAGAAACTACGTATACATGTACTTGTCATGCAAAATAACATATCATTGATTTTCAAATAAATAAACATCGTCAAAATCAACTCCCGTCAGTTCTTCAGTACTTTGATTATGTTGATAGCAATGAAATTGTAGGGAAAAGGGTGGACTGCAAGTTTTTATTTGTCTTAAAGACGCAAAGAAATTTGCATGTGGAAATTAAAAGGTTTCAACAATAATTAATGACCTACAAAATTTGTTTACTTTAGTACTGAGTAAACATGAGTGTTTGCTTATAAAAAGTGCACACTGTGACCACATGTTGCTTTATCTTGAACATCAAACAAAATGTATATGGAATGTGTCTTTTCGTTGGAAAAAAAAATTAATTTAGTGGTTTTATATGTCTATTAGACCCATGAAAAACATGCTAGGACATTTTCTTTATGTTCGAGTTATTTTGTTTGCAAAGTTTACAAAGTCAAGTTTACATTTTATTCCAAGTTCATCATACTAATCACGTTTACATTTTATTCCAAGTTCATCATACTAATCTTTGATGAGAGTGGCTTTTAAGATGGTATTAAGGAACGGTGCAGATATTGTGCATCCAAAGTTAATATGGTACTAATAACAGTTCTAGGAATTTTGGAATGTTGAAAGTGCCACGACAGGATGTAATTAGACAGAAACAAATTTGTTATATCTGTTTATTATTGTACTGTTAATTAAAATTGGTTGTAATACTAGTGTTTGCTTCTGTCTACCTAGATAATCAAAACAAAGCAACAAGTTACAGTGTATCCTGTAATCAATAACACATCACAGCTTATCTTGTCTTCTAGCATGGTCTGGAGATAAAAATGTAGTCAATAACCATGGATAATGATTTCATGAAAGCAAAATATCTGCTTTCATTTCTATTCGTTTAATTGTTTTATATTGTGCAAAGTTTTATTAAATTGTTGACATATTTGTGTGTAAAAATATATCATTATACATATACAAAAGTTAAACTTATGTTTGCATAAATAAAGTTGATGTGCGAAGACTATTTTTGTGCATATAGATTTAGGCGGTGCAAATTGAAATCTGCAAGGTTACTAAAATATGACTGCCGAGCATAGCTTGAACTCTAAAAAAAATTGATAGCCGTGAATGTTTCTAATCTACATTAATTCCCACTGCCTGCAAGTCATGTGTTTTTCTAAATAAAGTAGAAAAATCAACAAAGTTGACAATGTAGTTAGACACAAAGTTTTTATTTGAAATGCATAAAAAATCAATAGGCATACATTGTATTAAATTTTGTGTGTTAACATGATGTAATAATATGGTGCAGAGCAAATGTATGGAATGAATGATTACCGGGATTTTCGTTTTTGAAATGTTATAACATGTTATAGATATATAAATCATATATATATCTATATAATCCATAATTTCTCTGAGAGGTTTTTCTAGTAAAAATATCAAAACATTTATTTCAAAATCATATTTAATCAAGAGGCTGACTTTAACAAGGAATATAGATTCACAAGACAGTTTAATTCCTTTTTTCTCTATATAATACATTTTCTGTCATACAGTAGGTTATTTTTTTATCCTTTTTTTTAAATTCTTTTTAATTTCTTTATTTTTTTTTTTGGTTGGATTTTTTAACAAGAAACAGGCAGAACAAGTCCATTTAATTACAGCAAACTTGATTCAACTTATTCTGGACAGTTGTTTTTTTTTTTCAATTGGAGGGCTATAGGAAAGTTTTTGTGATATCTTGACATGCAATTAAACAGTTTAAGCATATCAAAACAAAGCTAACACTATTGAGTGAACGTGCTATTATTAGATCTTGGAAAATTTACAACATTTGATAATGGCGGCGATGTTGACAAAAGCATATTACATTAAAACAACAAGTGATCATGGCTCTGTTTATTCCCTTTTTACAGATTTATAAACTCAGTTTTGATATATATCAATCATAAGTCCTCTAACAGTTAACCAGGTGTGCCCCCTTGTTGAGATCGATCCCAAAGCTAACAGGTTAACGCGCTCTCTGCTGGTACAAGCGTTTTCATGAAGTTTGATTGGAATAAGGACAATTTTATATCCTATTTTATACTAATTACAGTTAAGATGTGAAATATTTGAAAAAAAGGATATTTGCTTGAAAATAAGCATGCATAGCGGGAAGCATGGTGGCACTGTGTGATGCATGGCAAGGGGTCGTTAATGCATGGCGGTACCGCTGATTAAAACGGCCTGGGGTTAACAGAGACACCCTCTGCGTTTTATTATTAGAGATCAAGTCTACAGTCAATTTTTATTAAATATAGATGGCGTTTAATCGGAAGCATCATCCCCATATTGCAATGCCAGTATGCGCTTCGTGTACTGTGTACGCTTAGCGCTTAAAAATCGCTAATCATAAATATAAGTAGTGTCATATTTCTTTGACATAAAAAACCCAGTCAACAAATAAATGTTCTATAGCTTATATATCTTGATTACAAAATGACCATGCAGGTGAATCAATTATATTAAGTTGGATAAGGTATTTATTTGTTGGTAAAATTGTATCCAAAATCTGGAATTGCTGAATACGAGTTTTAAAATGTAACTCCATTCTATCTTTCTATACACAAATCCAGTATCTGTTCACTTATTTATTGAACGTATTGGGTTTTTTTAACTCTTGATAAGTACACAGTAAATTAGTTTACATCATTTGCTTTGCATGATTCATAATCTATACTTATCACAATATTTGAGGCTTTCCATCTATCAAAAATCACCCCCTTTCAATACATACATTTTTTAAAGAAATGGTCTTAACATTAGAGTTTCTGACAGATTCAATGCTTGTAAAATTACCTTCATCTTCCATCAAATGTTTAATGAATTAATGACAAGAGTTGAAATATTTTTTTTTTGAATAAAAATTGATGAGTTACATGTGTCAAATCTGATTTTATATTAAACTATATAATTATGTTCTTTAAGCACGTTTATGTTATTTTGGCAATGAGACAAATTGTACCCAATCTGATTAAACTTTTGTCCAAAATATATTACTTATTTGCTTTAAATTTATATATACATTCTAGATATATCTCTCGTGCCAACATTCTTAACATGTTACTAAAAATACATCTTCACAGTTGAACACTGTGTACACATTTTTACCTATCGTTTATACATAACTTTCTGCACAAAACAATACACAAGCAAATTTTATGTTAAACTTACCAACTTAAAAGTTCTCTCTCGTAGAAATAAACATAGCAAACATGGTAAATGTAAATGGTATTCAGCACAGGGACAAGGACAAATCTAAACTGATCGTTTTCCACAAACAATTCTAATAACAAAACCGAATCCAAAAATCAGGAATATTCTAAAAAATCAAACCCAAATCGGAAAAATGTGTATAATGTTAATTGGCTATAACATGCATCCATACTCTTTGATAGACAGTTTTGACAACTTTGTTACTTTATTTAGAAATAAAAGATATCTCTGGAATTTGAACACTAAATGTTCACTCATTATCATCGTAGATGGGCCGTTCTAGTCAAAAACATCATAATTGAAATGTTATATATACCCCTGTAAAATTCTGTTAGATAGATTTTTTTTAGAATTTATATTTAGAATTGTACTTTGGGTTTTGATTCCGCTAATAGAGATCTTTGATTTAGGCTGCTTTTAATTGATGTAATTTTAACAAAACGACTACGCTTTAATAAAACCGCTTGTGGAAGAACTACTTGACTTGGTGATTACTAAATTTGAACTGATCCTCAAGTGGATCCATAAGACGAAAGGGTTACAGGAATTTAAAAGTATGAAGTAAGAAAAAATTGAATTAAATATTTTTTTTAGAATCATGCTATGTTCATGTTTAAGGTAATTATTTAAGCATTTTTGGTTCCCGGTGACTACACTTGTCAGTGATATTTCGTAGGTTTTAAATAATTTGAAGGTGAAATTGTTGTAAGCTATCCTTTTTACCTAATCATTTATAATGTAGCATTTATATTTAACGTTATAAAAATCACTAGAGTTCTCCATCAAATTGAGGATAAGAGTCATTAAAAGTGCTTTGACTTTTCGTGACTGCTTAAGATAAGTTGTTTAGAACCTTAATTGAATGTCACAATCCATCGGATGACCGAAAAAAGTAATGCCCATTCATATACTTTTCGTGATTGCTAAAAATGAGTTGTTTAGAGCCCAAATTGAATGTTACAATTCATCGGGTCACCGAAAAAAGTCATTCCTATTAATATATGCATAAATACATAGTTTTGGTGTAAAAAAGTTTGTGAATGTGAGTGCTGATTTTAAGGTAAACTATTTGGTATAATGTATACATGTAATTTATGTCATTGATACAATTTCAAGCAAATATCATATTTTAAGAACATAAAAAAAGCAACAACAATAAATCAAATGTTTTTTGAAGTTTCAAATAAATATAAGAAGGTAATTTCCTTGTTCTTGTTCTGTTTCTTACACTATTATTTTGTTTAATTGCTCTTGATATCCTTCTCGATTAGATCTAGATGATAGGTATGTTCGGTTTATGCTGTCACAAGATTAGATCTAGATGATAGGTTTGATAGGATTATGCTGTCAAAAGAGAACATTTAGATCCAGATGATAGTTAATGCTTTCAGAAGATTATATATAGATGATTAGTTTTTTCGGTTTATGCTGTCAGAAGAGTAAATCTAGATACAGTGGTAACAACGTTATTGTTGACAAGCCAATCGTGTTAAATAGTTCGTGTAACGTGGGTGATCGTTCGTGTAACGTGCGGGATCGTGCGTGTATCAGGAAAAATAGTTTGCGTTTTTTTGCGTGCGTGTTCGTGCGTGATCGTGCGGTTTTTTCGTTTTGTAACTTTTTTTACGGAATGTCCGGATTATTTCTTAAAACAACGACACGTTTTTTTTTTGTAAAACAATGTGAATTTAACTAAATTTTAAACTTTTTTTTTTATAGAAAAACATTGACAGTTGTTAGCATTTATTCTCTCTTTCGTGGTTAAATACATTTATCAAGTATTTCCACAGCTAATTCAATCCTTTGTTCGGTCGAGTTAGTTTTGCATAATGTTATAGTCAGCCTATATCAAGCATCCATTGTGTCTTGACACATAATTTTAATCATTTAAGCAAGAGCGACACGTTGAATGAAAGCGGTCAAGCTTACCCACTCCCCGTTCTAAACTAAACGATTATTCCCAACGATTTTTCTTTCAAATAAGAATACGATACGCATTTCTATCAGGTACATTGTATAAAAATTTATTTGAAATATTTCTTTAGACGCTTTAAAATTTAAATAGAAATAAATCAATTTTGTACTTTGAATTATGAAAATATTGGATGTGAAAAATCGAAATTATATGGAACAAGGTAACAAATTTACCTGTGACCCGCATAATTAAATCGTACGTAAGGGAAATGGATTACATAAACAGTCAACTTGTATTTAAATAATTTCGTGTAGTTTATGCATTATTTTCATTTCTTTTACACTTTAACTTATAATAGAAGTTAGTGTTCGTAATGCAGACAAAAAAAATAATTTGTGTGGAATCCTATTTATTTGTGTTTGAATGTGTAATATTGTTTACTCGTAAAATATAACATTGCATGACTGAAGTGCATGCCGCTTTTCAATAAAACACAAACATAAAGCGATACAAATTAAAGCAATACGTTTTCTTAATTTTAATCTTAAAAATAAATTTTGATTTTGCGTGTTTAATGGTGTAGAATCGTTCATATGCGTGTTTTATCGTTTTTGTTCGTGTATCGTGAACATTCAGTAAGTTAGTGATCGTCCGTGTATCGTGCGTGATCGTTCGTGTATCGTGCGTGATCGTTCGTGTATCAGAATTGTGCGTGTCGTTTGTCAACAATAACGTTGCTACCACTGTAATAGCTATGCTCAATTTATGCTGTCAGAAGAGTAAATCTAGATAATAGCTATGCTCAATTTATGCTGTCAGAAGAGTAAATCTAGATAATAGCTATGCTCACTTTATGCTGTCAGAAGAGTAAATCTAGATAATAGCTATGCTCAATTTATGCTGTCAGAAGAGTAAATCTAGATAATAGCTATGCTCACTTTATGCTGTCAGAAGAGTAAATCTAGATAATAGCTATGCTCACTTTATGCTGTCAGAAGAGTAGATCTAGATAAAAAGTATCCTAGGTTAATGCTGTCAGAAGAATAACAAGGCCGACCAAAACACAAAATCAGGATGATAAACAATGCACTCTTTATGTATTACTGTATACTGTGAATTATTTGCTTCTGTTTAATTTTCGTTACTTTCGCCCTCATTGCCAGTGGGCGAATTTATGACTGGCGACCTTTAATGACTCAAATTGTATCTCTTTAAGAAAGGAGTCTTCTCGTTATCAGACATATTTTTTATATTAAGAAATTCATGAAATTTTGACACAGTCAAACAGATCATATGACCAAATGAGTCTATCAGTTTAAACAGATTTGACCATCTTGTTTTCGCATCAAGGTCATTTGACGGATGATAAAAATACATGTGGATCTTTGCATAAAAAAGTAGTTATCTGTATGTTTATATATCTGTTTAAAAAATGAAGATCTTATTTTTCATTGAAATGATAGAATATCAGATTGTCTATCAGCGTGTAATAGAAAGTTGGAATAAATAAACTATTATAAACTAAAATTTATTTTGCTTAGCCCGCAATTCCTCTAATTTTCTTAAATTTTGAGGATATTTTTATTATTTTGTTAATGCTTCCAATATTAAAATATCTCTGATTTTAACATAGTATTCAGACCTTATATAAAGATATTATTTGACAAAAAGCTAATATATTGACCTTTTAATACGAGAAAAAACCGATTTTTGTGATTTTTTTTTTACACAAATCAATTTATAGGATGGACGCTTAAAAACGTTAAAAAATGTATTTTGATAGGCAAATCATATTTTAAAAACATATTCTGAAATTCAAGTATCTTATTACTAGTTTCAATAGTTAAAATTCCAAAATTAATGTTTTATTATAACTCATTTAGTTAGACTCATGAATCTTCAGCAATTCTGATTTGCAAAAAATGTGAGCTTTACCTACGCCAATGCTCCGCCAAAAATATAGTCGTTATTAGATTTTAAACTTTGATTTCTATTTCTTTGCCAAGTTGTATGATAGTAAAAAAAAAAGAAAAAAATATATTTTAATTTCCATTCATCTTGATTTACTGAATATTTAATCAAATTTACTTTTGACAAGTCGAGAACAAGAAAAGACTCCTTCCTTCCTCTGTCTTGGTGAATTCAAGATGGATCGAACTGTTTGCAAGTGTAGAAGGTCGAAACTTACACGAAGAGAAAGGGCTTTATACAGTATTATGTATTATGCAGGAATAATTAACTATATGTTTGAACCTTACACCAATCGAGGAGCATTCCCTACTAGTGAGCATTAAAGCTGCTGGTGGAAAAGCATCACTCTGAGATCCAGAATCGTAGCCCATAAACTCTGTTTCAAAACGATAACTATATACTTACATTTCATATTTCAATTCACATTTTGATGATGATATTTTGTCAATGATATTAATACCTTATTCATACAACAGGATTTGCATACACCAGTTTAATTTACACATATTTTAATTTTTTTAAATGTCTATTTTTGTCCTAGTGAGGACTAGGTGAAAATTAATTCTGCAGATATGTTGTAGCAGCATCAAATAGACCCAGTCCTGTGACATTCCTCTGGAGACAATATAAACAGAAGATCACAATAACTCCCTTTTTCTTAATATGCCACGTACTTGGTACTTAAAGGTACATTTTTGTATTATGTTCAGTTCTGTTGTTTGAATCAGTGCGTTGGACTTTTCTAGTAGTATCCTTAGTTCGGAAACATCCAAAAGTTAATCATATACACAAATAGCAAGAAAACAATCCTTTTGCGACATTAACGAATTTGAAGCGGTTAACATCCTTAAATTAATTGTCCGTTTGAGGATACACTGACAATATAAAAATTTCGACTGAACACCTAGCAAATACAATTTTTTACTTATGTATGTAATTTTACTCGTGTAAAATTTGCATAGATTAACAAATTTGGGCAAAACAGGTTTAGGCTAATGGCTGTATGTAATGGTAATTAAGTGTAAATACAAATTTTGCTGTAATTGAATGTAATGTATAATTGACCAGATTTTCAATTACATGTGATTGTAATTTAATTATTTACTTTCAATAGACGGCATGTACTTTAAATTAATTTTCATTCACTTTCAATATCAAAACCAGATGTGTATATGAATAAGAAAGATGAAGAATATTGACACCAACACTATCATTTGTACGTTAAGTACAACAACAATTATAAAAATACAAAGTCGAGTTAAGATGAGTTGGTAAACAAAAATGATGTAATATCACTTTTCCCAAATATAGTTTTTAATATCCACTTTTGAAGAGTTTCATTTTCTACGTATAATATTTATGAATAAAAAAGTATTTGATAATTTGCTTGATCTCTTAACTAGATTTGTCCTCACTTATTTAAACTTACATAAGCTTATGCTATAAATGATTATAATGAATTTATTATACCGCTATTAACTTTTCACTGAATTCAAGTAAATTGTTACAGCACACACTGATTGCCTACAGCACACAGTGATTGCTTACAGAACACGCCGATTGCTTACAGCACACAGTGATTGCTTACAGCACACAATGATTGCTTACTGCATACGGAAATTGCTTACAACACACAGTAATTGCCTATGACACACACTGATTGCTTACAGCACACGCTAATTGCTTACAGCACACAGTGATTGTTTACAGCACACAGTGACTGTTTACAGCACACAATGTTTGCTTACAGCACACAGTAATTGCCTACGGCACACACTGATTGTTTACAGCACACAGTGATTGCTTACGGCACACAATGATTGCTTACTGCATACGGAAATTGCTTACAACACACAGTAATTGCATACGGCACACACTGATTGCTTACAGCACACGCTAATTGCTTACAGCACACAGTGATTGCTTACAGCACACAGTGATTGCTTACAGCACACAGTAATTGCTTTCAGCACACACTGATTACTTACAGCACACGGTGATTGTTTACAGCACACAGTGATTGCTTACAGCACACAGTAATTGCCTACGGCGCACACTGATTACTTACAACACACACTGATTGCTTACAGCAAACAATGATTCGCAGCACAGTTAAGGCTATATTTTGGAGGCGGGGCTTTTTTGATCAACTTTGAACTATTTTGTTGAAGGGAGTTAAATCAAATATCAAACCCCACATTGTGCAATAATGATCATTATTTAGTTATTTTTAATGAAAGCATTAATTTTCGTTTGGTTCCGATCCGCTCCCTTCCGACGCTAGTATAGATTCGTGATGCGTCGACTATTTTTAACTGCTACATGTAGCAAAATGGCAGGCATGGATGTAAACATGTGCGCCGAGATGTTGTGGATTGATACAATTGTTGCAACCACAATTGAAATAAAACCACTATTGAAATAAATTATTTCAATAGTGGTTGGGAATGCATTTCATTAGAAAAATCACTTTGCAACCACTATTGAAATAAAACCACTATTAAAAAATTTTATTTCAATACTGGTTGGGAATATATTTCATCTGAAAAATCTCTTTACAACCACTATTAAAATACAACCACTACTAAAATAAAATATTTAAATAGTATTCCGTGATATATTCCATTTTGAAAATCAATTTACAGACACTGTTTGAAGTACAACTACAATTAAATTATTTTTTCAATTGTAGCTTAGAATTAATTTCTTCATTAATTTTTTTTTTTTGAACATTTACATTTTTTTCTTTACATTTCTCTTTCTACAAACACATTATGTCCTATGATATTGTATATTATTTGCACAATTGTGAGCATCTTGTAAATTGCCAGAACTTCTATATAAACCCACATGTATATTGAATTATTATTTATTGATTACAATTATTATAAATATCACTATTAATACAAATTATTTCAATAGTTGTTGGGGATTACTTCACTACGACCACTATTGAAATATATTATTTCAATAGTGGTTAAGGATGCGATTCATTTCAACCACTATTTAAATAATTTATTTCAATAGTGGTTGGGGATACCTTTCATTTCAACCACTATTGAAATAAAGTATTTCAATAGTGGTTTATGATGCATTTCAGTTTTATGTCTATTATCATATCTGTTTGTAACACTTTCCTTTCTGCTAGGGGAGTTTCTTAAGAAAAGAAGTATGTCTTATGAGATTATGCATTTCTTTTTGATTATGATGTTCTTTGATTTACCTCTATATTGTCATGTTTCCCATACCACCTGTCATCTGGAACCGAAAGTTTGATGCACAGTCGGAATAATAGGCATTAAAATAACATCCTACCACTATTAAATTATTTTATTTCAATAATGGTTGTAATGAACCGCATCCTTAACCACAATTGAAATAAATTATTTCAATAGTGGTTGTAATGAAAGTCATACCTAACCACTATTGAAACAATTTATTTCAATAGTGGTTATAATGAAATGCATACCCAACCACTAGTGAAATAATTTATTTCATTCGATATTGGTCTTAATGAGGTACATCCCAAACCATCATTGAAATTATTTATCTTAATAGTGATGTTCATTATTACATAATTCTATAATGAGATATAAGCTATAAATTATTTTTTGATATGCAGGGGTTTTGATTAGAAGTTCTGGCAATTTACAACGTTGTTTTCTAGTACAAATGATTTACAATTTCCATAAAACATGATAGTATATCTATAGAAAGAGAAAGGTAAAGAAAAAATATGAAAACAATTCTGTATGTTAATCTGCGAGGATTGGTTATTTCTGCACAACAGTGAACATCCTAAAATAAGTACATTTACATCATAGTCTTGATTACAATTACCATAAAATATGCAAATCTTTAGTACCTTAATTGTGTATTTGAATTGTTGTTGAATAAAAACAAATGTATATGCATGTTTATCTGCGAGAATTGGTTATTTACTTCTACACAGCAGTGAAAATTGTACCATAATTGTGTATTTGATATTATTCGTTAGATTTTTTGCATTTCAAAATAGTTTGCAAATATGATATACAACTTCTTTCTTTCCAAATGTGTTACATAATAGTGATTACATAGCTATGATTATAAGTTATTCATTCCAATCTACAATTCAAAAAATAAAATTAATAGTAGTTGAACTTTAATGGTGTCTGTAAAGTAGTTCTCATCATGAAATGCCTCCCCAACCTCAATAAAATCATTACTTCAATAGTGGTTGTATTTCAATAGGGGTTGCAAAGTGATTTTTGTAATGAAATACGTCCGTCCCCAACACACTAGCATATCATTTTGCTACACAAAGATAATATATCAATACTTTATTCGCATAAAATTAATTTTTTTAAAGAATATTTGAAGATATTTTAAATCCCACTTGTTGACATTGAAATTACAGAACCTTTATATATATTTAGAATTTATCTCAATATAACAGTGTGTCATTATTACTTATATTACCAGTATATGTAAAATTATGGTCTAGAATAAAAAAAAGATGATACAATATAGGTTAATTGATGTGGGAATTATTATCTCTAATAGTGTACTATTTTGCTGACCTGTCTTAACTATCAACATGGTCAGGGTTTTTTTTGACATGATATCAGAACGATTTTTAAATGAAATCATTTGTCAGGCACGTTGACTGTCCCTGCAGATAATTAAAACATTTTTCAAAGCAATACAGTTATCCTTGTTAGGTAGCATTAAATTGTTAAAAAGCTACAACTAGATTGTCACCACCTTCATTTAACTCGCATCATGTAATTACCATTCACCTTGCTTTCAATGGCAGGGGTCAGTCAAAACATTTCGTTGAAACTGTTCTGGAGTTAACACGGCTCTGCCGATTCAAAGCTTATATGTAGTGGACTGTAAATTTTTGACTTTATTTGTTAAACTTGGCTGGAATACATAATTTATAAAGAAAATGAGTGACAGCTATAAGATTTCAACATATGAAGTGCTATTTTTTGTTCATTTACGCCGTAGCTTATACATGTACTTCATGTGTAGACTCCTATACTACTTGTGTTGTGTAGAAGAGGTGAACGGTGCGGGGTACCTGTGTCATTGTGTTATTCCATATGCTGTATGCTCCAGTGTCTCATTACAATCAACTGCTTCAGCCGCTAAGTTTAATTATCCAAATGCATTCAACATGTTTTGGTAAGATTTAAAAATACAGTGCCTAACATATATATTCTGTGAGTGAAGACTACCCTGCATGTATTTGTGTGTTTTAATTCTGCTTGAAATGAAACTAAACTTGCCGTGAGAGTATAAATTACATCACAAACATTGATTGCTTAGCATTATCCCTTGACGATAAAGGTTTTTTGGGGAGGGGGGGGGGTTCTTTTTGCTATTGTAAACATATATACCTAAGTCATCTTGGAGTATTCACTTAAATCTTGATTTTATTAAGTACTAGTATATTGGAAACATTTGTTAATTGCCACAAGAAAATATGTAATGTTAATTATAGTGTATAATTATATTTATAGAAAGAAATCAAAATTTAGGAATAAAGAACATAAAGTACATGTACATGTAAATGCCCGTGTGGCATTTCCAATACTATTCTTCTATGTAACTGTGTGTCCATCTTGGCATCTTTTGTGTTCACTATTGTTTAAAAGAACATTGAATAAACACCAGAGGCTAATTCTTTGCTCATAGGATTGTCTTTTATCAAAAAAGATTTCCCAGGGTGAAAGTTCAATTTTTATCATTTGACATTGTTTAGTTTATACTGTAACTGTTGTAAAGTGCAAGTGCTAAAATATATAATGTAATGTTAAACTTTGTAGGCTTATGCGTGACACCATCTGCATCAATTGGTGAATTGGCTAGTTCTACCTCCCTATGTTTCTGCCTGTTACATGTACCAAGCTTTATCTATTTGGGGACCATCGGCATGATTTTGTGCGAGAAAATCTTGATTTTTTAAAATTATTAACAATGATATTTAAAACTTAAACAATCTAAATTAATCTTAATATGCAAATATTATCTATTTAAACCATGGTTTATTTGTTAACAGTTTCCTGACTATGATTTATTTATTCAATATTCCCTTAAGAAATGAATAATAAATGTTTTAAAATTTATGTTTTTGTTGTTGTGATCAACACTCAAAATCTAGGAGTTTACATTGTTCATGTATTGTTGTTTGAGTATTTGTTCATTAGGAAGGGGGTGGGGGTAAAAGTTTTGTGCCTGTGCTTTCTTAAAAACAAACAGCAATATGTTGAGGAATACTCTAAAACAATTAACAGAAATTTTGATGAATAATGTGTATTAAAATATATTTCATTCACCAGTAATTGATTTAGTTGGCAAAGAAGGTAAAAAAGTAAAAAATGAAAAAATGCATGGCTTGTTGCATGCACGAATTTAGGGGGGGGGGGGGTACAGATCCCCCCTGCAAAATTCAAATTTCTTTAAATTACATTACAAAATTATACCTTAAATCCCCTTTCCTGGCAAACTCAAATAACTGTCCGATCCCCCCCCCCCCTCTGGAAAAACTTTCTGGATCCGCGCATGGAATATAAAGAGGTAATGCATGTCGTAGTTATCTCTGATGTTTTTTACTGTTAATGAATTACTGACCCACGCTGTCGCTTAAAATTTTCAAATGAATGATACATGTATTTATTTATACTTAAGTTACAATTTTGCCTCCAACAATACATTCAAGGGAAACTATCGCAAAATGCTCGTAATGTAATACAAATTTCCTGCAATACTATATCTACAGAGTTATTTCCCTAAGCCGAAATCTTGCTCGACATTGAGTTTCAAAAGGGGGTTGAGTTAAGGAAAATACATGTATTTCATCTTCAAGCACTTTGGCAAGGGCATAATCTGTAGGATACTTTTGATATGTTTTATTCTCCGGATTTGTCTAATTCGTTGATGAAAAATGACTTGATACCCCAGAAAATGACGGATTTTCGAGTGTAATTTTGAATATAGCGTTGTAATGAACTCGATTCCAATAAAGCAGCATTTTTGGGTGAAGGAGATCACATTAAAAGTAAAAATGCAAAACAAATAAATGCGCAATGGAGGTATGTCCTTGCGATATTTAAAAATATGTGTGACATAGGAAAATGTTTATAGATATCGATGTCACGTGATAGGCACGTGATGACTCTAAATGCAAACGTGTGTCGTAACACATGGATCACTAGAGTTAATAAAATAGTATTTTGGAAAATATTGTAAGCGAGTTTGAATTAATACGACCATCACATTTGTTTTGGATGACATATATTATAGTAATTTTAGCATATGCAACCTTAACAGTGCTGCGTTGCTTACAACACACGCTGATTGCTTTCAGTACACGCTGATTGTTTACAACTCTGATTGCTGATTGTTTACAGCACACACTGATTAATTACAGGAAAAGCTGATTATTTACAGCACACTCTGATTGCTTATAGCACACATTGGTTATTTACAGCACTCAACATGATTGATTACAGCACACATTGACTACCTACAGCACTAAACATGATTGCTTACAGCACACACGGATATCGTTTACATCACGTACTGATTGCTTACAGAAGACAGTGATTGTTTACAACATACACTGGTTGCTTACAGCAAACCTTAATTGTTTACAGCACACACTATTATTGCTTACAGCACACCTTGATTGTTTACAGCACACACGGATTCACTGCAAGAAGGTGTGCTATACTGATGAACTGTTACGCTATTTAAAACACTTTGAAATTTCTTGTTATCTAAGAAACAGTTCCGAAATATTCCGAGTAAATAATGAATATTTCTTATACATCATAGTTAACAAATCTGCTGTCAGATTAAAAAAAAACAAGCGCTTTGTTACAAATGGCGAGTTCTCGGTAAAAATAAATTAGTTAGAACATTTGCATGGTACGAAAATGCAATGTGTTTCAAGGACATTAGCATTGATGACGCCCTTTCTCAGATACTTAGTTATAACCCAGCGGGGAAGTTATGGTTTTTACAATATGACAGTGGTGATTGGTTGCTATAATAAGTTATTCCTAATTGTATATTTCCCTCTTGCTGATGAAAGTTGTGTCTAAATAGTTTTCATAAATCATAATGTACATGGAAGTGTCAAATTTGAGTCCTTGATCATAATTCCACTTTCACTTCCTTTAATGTTTGGAATTAAATCTACCTCTTCTTAAGCATCTTGAAAATGTTGCGAGAATACACGTAATTTTACCTTATCGACAATATACATCAAAATATATGATAAGCTGAACATCATCAAAGCATTTGCAGAAAAGGAAAACCGCAATATGCACAGCAAATATTTATTTCCAAAAATCCATACGGCATACTCGTGAAAGTAAAATTTGATCGGTTGATGACTATGTGACATTCATGCTGCAATAATCAGTGGGGTAGATGTAAAACTGCGCAATATCAGCGGTAAGGATAACTCCCCGAATGTTGTCTCTCAGAAGCCGGAAGTCGTCTTCTCCACACAGAGATCTGGTCAAGTTTAGACCATGCTGGAGTTTTTCATTTGCGACCCTTGAAATCATGTAATTAAATCTTTAGCTATCTTGTTAATCAGAAAAAATATACAATGAAACGATTTTGAATAGACACAGTCAATGGTAATGAATTCATGTGCTTGTTTCAAATTTTGTTCTAAGAATAAGAAATTTTAATTTCATCTTTTTTCCAAAATATGAATAAGAGACAAAAGGAGTTTAAAACATCAGACTACTGTAAACAGATAGCCATGCTATGACCTTGAATTGCTAATATTACATAATGGTCACTATGATATTTATGTGAACTTAGGTACTGCGCACTGAATGGTGTTAATGGTAATTGACAGAATGAACTCTGTGAATCTTGTAGCACTGCGTAGAATTCCTAAATGATGTTATAAAACCAGGTGAATAATACGGGCATAATAATATCCAAATTGAGAGTTAAAAACAAGTGTCATATTTGGCGATTCTGTGTCTGCAACGTCTGTATTGAGTCATGTATTGTGTATTCTATATATTAACCGTTGTAACCTTTTATGGCATGTATGAAAGAACGTATTATGAGTAAGTGATGCCTCATACCTAGGTGGGGGACTGCGAGGCTCAGGACTCGGAGACTCAAATCCTGCATCCGTACGCTTTGATTGGCAGTTTTGACAGTTTTGTTACTTTATTTAGATATAGAATATTAATCTTAATTTTGAACACTAAATGTTCACTCGTGATCGTCGTAAATGGGCCGAACTAGTCAGAGTTCTCCATCATATGTAAAATGTTATATATGTAAAATGATGTTGAGCAGATATACTCTTTCATTTGGGCTGCTTTTAGTTGATGTAATTTTAACTGTTCGATCACGATTGTAAATAAACAATTGGTGAAAGAAGTACTGGACTTCGTAGTTTGAGTAACATCTCCAGGAGATAACAAAGTTTGAAGGCTTACACTACTTAATTACTTAGAAAAATGATACATACTGAACAGAACAATCAAAACTTATTTTTATACATAACAGATCCGACCACCTTCTTGCTAAATACTGATTCTTAATATGCCTATTTCTTTCCAAGAATCTAACATAGAACTCTAGATCTGTAAACATTGAACTGTAAACCAATTTTTACTCGCATACGAGAAATGTTCACGAGTTTAGCTACAACCTAGTCCTTGCCAATAGTTCTCGCTGTGAACCAGTCCTTGTCGATAGTTGTTAATGCAACAACAGTCTGAATAAGGCTTGTTTACGAAAATAAGTCGTAGCAAACCAGTTTATTAAAAACGTTATAACTTGAATAAAGTCGCCGCGAATAAAATTTTGTTTACAGTAGCACACGGACAACGTAAGAAAAAGAAGCATACGAGCATATATTTTCCATAGTCACTTGCTGGTTGTCATAATTTGCTGCAGATGAAACAACGTCTTGGAAAGATCTTCGATTCATGCAGTCTATCAAACTTGACAGCTCTGGATGAAATAATAAACGAGTATTTTGCAATTGTATAACTACTTTAAACAATAACAAATAAATGGTAATCCTAAAGGAGACTCCCTTATTAACTTTTCCATCCGAATTACCTCTAGGTGGTAAGCGTGGTTTTGTGGCCGTCAACAATTCTTCAAAAGACCTTAACTATTTTGCTTACAAAATGAAAAAACAATCTGTATACGAAGCTTTTATTCAAAGTGAAACTAACATCTTTGGAGAATGGCCTCGGCCAATTATCCTCATAGAAAGAATTTCATTAGAAATATAAATACAATCAACTTTTAAGATGAATTATTCAATCGTTTGTGCGGACAAATTATAAATCGATTCCACAAGACTGCATGAAACAACAAGAATATATTTAGTTGATGCTAAAATACGTCAAAAGTGGGAGGAAATGCATTGTTCGTTATATACAATAAGAAAAGAACCTATTCATGTGTTGTTTTTTGTTGTTGTTTTTTTAATCGTAAATGTAATTATTACCTAAGAAATTAAAGAAAACAACAACAACAACAACTACAACAACAACAACAAGTTGCAAATAAAGTAAAAGAATAAGTATTGTGGATACTTACCTGTCCTTTTAGGACACATTTACCTGATTACTTCGCGCAAATTTTCAACAATTTTGGGCACCTGCATCTCACAATCGACACTTTCCAACTCTCCATAGCATTTGTGAGCCTCTGTGACCAAGCTGTAAATTATTACTTTTTAGGTTTGTTACTGACTGGCTACAAAAATATATCGGCTTTGTCACGCCGTCTAAAAGATTGATCAACCCCATATACCCCTGCATTCACTCAGTATCAAACAAAATACGTGTTTTGTTTTTCCCGAGAACTATAAGTAAAGAAATTTACTTAACAAGATGCAATGATCAACAATACTTTTAAAAAATTAACACTTTGTCCAATTTAACACATTCGAACTCTTTAAAATTATCGGCCACAGTGCTAAATATTTTTTTTTATTTATATGATTTTTTTTAACTGACAAATAAAGCGATAATACTGAAATGAGGGAAGTTTAAACCAACGAAATTGTGATATTTCAGTTCAATGCACTGAATGCTTACTTTTGGATATCGGCAGTTCTATAACAAACCAAGCTGTGAAGACAAATCAAAAACTGCACGTTAGCTTGGTATGATGATTTTTTTTTGCATATCTTGGTGTGTCAAAGGACCGACGAAATCCAAAAGTAAGCATTCAGTGCTTATATTTGATATGTTTGTTCTGATGCCTATATGGGCTTTGAGGCTATCTGCACATATAGATTAAAAAAAATATCCTAACGCGGGGGGTGTTAAGGAAGCATATGGAATCTGAGTTACATGTAATTCCGTGAAATCACAAATCTTAATTATTATGTACATATTCAAATATGTAAGCAACTAAACGTAGATCAAAAACAAATAAAAAATACTGAAGACAATTTTTTTCCAGAAATTAGTTTGTATTACGTAGATTTACACATTGATGACGTCATGACTAAAAGTTGAATGTCGTGTGAATTTGATCGGAAAGCATTGTAAACATATTCAAAATATAACTAATCTAAGAACTCTAATAAAGTATTGTGGTGTGATTTATTGAGAATTGAACATAAGAATACTGGGGGAGATGTTAGTTTTATCAATCATTCGCTAAAAGGTATGTAAATTTGCTTTTATTTCTCGGCCAGGCTTTCCTCTGTCGTTGTTTACAATATAAAAATCCGACTAGAACAACACTACCACGTATATATTGAACTTGAAAATTGTATACGTATCGTTAGTTTGATCAATGCTTAAATTGAAAAGTGCTGCTAGAATCCCATGTTGTGTGTTGTTTTGATGCAATTTGCCGTTTTCCGTGCTATATAAAAGTTGGGAAGGTTTTACGAGAACCGGATAAATAACTTTTTAATAAGGAAAAACATAGGATTCTAGCAGCGGTTTTGATTAAATTGAGAAGTTTTGCTTTCACTTGGTATGTTTATTTTATTTTTGAAACCGCGGGGTAGTGTTGTTCTACCTCATTTTATGTTAAGGAATATACATAAGCTATTTATAGTTGTCACGTGATAATGCACCAATGTCCAATGTGGCAGTTATGTACTACCTGATTTTATTGCACTGACATCTATTTTAAAGGATAATACTAAGTTTTTGATCTTATTCAAATTAATTATTTAATTTCACGATTTTGAATATAACAGTCAAAATAAGACGCTAAATTGCCCATATGCTTCCTTAACACCCCCGCGCAAATACATAGGTCCCATCGGCTGTCGTGTTGTATGGTACGGAAATCGGTGTTCCCTTTTCCTTCAGGCATGATCCTATTGCTTCGACCGGATTTTCAAGACAATTGTCAATACGTTTATGGTCTTTTAAATTGAAATATATAATAATTTATAACGATACAAACATCGACACACCAAAAAAATTCAATGTGATAAAATATTGATGAAATTTAGAAGTTTGACTATCAATAAAAAAATCACATGTGCTTTTAATTGCTTAAGCTTTGAACTCATCTTAAAAAATCGTAAAGATTATGTTTTGTTCTAAATATTAGATAGAACGAAAAAAATGCATTGCTTAAAATACACGTCACATTTATTTCAATGTTTCAAGGGTGTTTATGGCAAAACTTGTTCTATGTCAATTTGAAATTTTAAGATCAGTTGACCACCTAGCCTCCTGAGATTGTGAAACTAAACAAATTCATACAAAATACCGAAACTTTCATGTAATGCACATAAGGTTGTTTTTACCCTTGTTACACATACACGAACAAGTACGCGTTCAAATGTTTAACATATTATTTGTAATGATTTAACTTACTTTAGATTTTTAATTCATAGAGAAAATTAAACCAAAAGATAAATCGCTTAAAGGGTTAGTTAGTGTTTTCTATACTTTTATATAACAATATTCATTATCAGAATATTAAAACAATGATGCAAATTAATAGTAACAATTTGGTTTTTTTTTATATAAACTATAAGCACACTTTTCATTTTATTTAAATCATACGTACTTGTTCAATAATTTTCAAGATACACCCAAATGGAGTAAAACTATTTACTAATCAGCAGGTTTTACGGGGAACAAATAATTCTTGAAATACATATCTTCATTTTCTAGGACCATCCTTAATCCAAGACGATTGTTGATGTACAAGCTTTGCGCCAAGTTAAAGATCAGGGCGCTCCACAATAAGCAGGACAGCCAACTCTCCATGTTCAATTTTAACTTTAAATAATTCAGCTCTTCATTTTTAAAGCGCTAAGCATAGCTCAGCGCTTTATTGTCGTTAGACTTCTATTTCCCGTGCAAGGAATAACTGCCCTCTATGAGCAGAAATATACATAATTTAAACTGGTAAGAGGTATAGGGAACCAGTTATCTGGGTGACGGAAATGGCCGAGTAGATACGATTGGTATGCGGGGCTTACGTACATCAGCACGGGATGCTATGCAGTGATGAAAAAATATAGTGCGTATTCAGAAGCTAAAATATAGAAAAATAAAATCGATTTTTGCAAGAAAATGTCAAAAACTGTGATAAATTACTGTTCAAAAGGTATAATTTGTGATTTTAACATATCTTTTTTCAGGCAAGTATCCATATACAAGTCGTGTTCAGCTTTAATTCACATCATCTTCAGAAAATAACATATATTTAAAGAAATCTGGCCTTCGATACTTTTAATTGATATTCATTAAGCATAAACCAAAATTTCAATAAGGCTCATTTCCGCCTACGCTTGCACACAGCAAATTTTCTTAGAACCAAGTTAGGTTAGCGCTTTTCAGTACTTTCAGTACTTTGATTTTCCTTTTATACCGTAATACAGTTCTCATTGTCTTTATTGCTGCAATTTTAGGGTCAGAATTGTTTTAAAATTACCTCTGTTAACGGAATAACGGTTATCATTATTGACAAAAGATAATGGCAGATACATTTTTCCCACATATTAAGTTTTGCACATAAATTATATTTGAACTTTCCATTATTTCTTTTTCATCACGCATTTACTTCTTGTTGTTTACTCAGCAGTTGTACAATGCAAAGATTTAATTTTGTATCAGAACGACAAACTTGATATTTTTTGTGAAAATAGATGTTAATGCAATGAATGTGTCATTCATTACTGTCATCTTGTGATATAATCACTTTCTAACTTTAACTAGCCTATGAATATTTCTAATATAAAAAAGATATAGAACATCACAACTCTAGGTTTTCACTAAGCAAAAACCATATTAGATAAAAGCATAATATCTCATCTAGAATCGGTAATCTTCTTAAATGAAATTGAGACTGTCTAATCATTAAAATTAGTGAGGTCCAATTTTGATAGATTGTTTAATTTTACAGGATCGAAGAGACTTTTTCGGGTATTCTCTTTTACCGACAAAAGGGAATATCCCTTTTTTATGTTTAAATTTTGTTTGTTTAATATTTAAAAAAAAAGACATTCATAATTACTTAGATTTGTTATTTCGCGGAACTACATGTAACTTTTAATCCATATGCAATTTTAATACTGTTGTGTTTATTCTAATAAATAACACATCGACATTAAAAATCTCACCAGGGTGAAAGGAATAAAGCGATATATAGTGCTAAATTGCCAATGTGTCACATGTACACACAAACCACATAATGATGTATGTAATGCGTATAGAGAATGTACATAATGAGGTAATTGTGTTATGAATAGAGATAATATTTTGCTTATCAATTCCAAACATATTGTATGTTTTTGCCATGTGTGCTAAAAATATATTCAAAACAAGTAAGGCAAACCTGTAACATATTTATAAAAACGTTAATTTTTTTACTAACCAAACGAAAAAAAACCACTATATATACTATGTTATCGTTAAATTTCATTTGAACATAATTATCAAATTGTTTTCATTTCTTGTGTTTTTATTCATCTTTTTTTCCCGATAGATGCCGATGCCCTTTGTGAAAATGCACAATATTTGTTGAGTGAATAATAAACATATATAAACATATAAATTTGAATTATTATGTGCATTTAGAAAATAGTGTCCTTATGTATGTGTTATATAACAACAAATGTAGATACCAGGGACTTTTCAGACTTATTGTTTAACAGTACTATAATGACTGATGTAAAATAAGTAACAAAAAGAGAGTTCTTTTATTATCTATAAAAATATGATAAAAGTATTCCAATAGCAAGACTTTTGAACATACATTAAATAAGCATGCTATCTATCTCAATCAATGTGAATGAAAGAAGAGAGCAATATAACAAATCAAACAATTATGGAAATGAACAACCAATGACATAAATAGTGAACAATATGATAATTCAATAGAAACGCATATGTCAGCTTAATTTACTTAATTTAAATTGATTAAATTGAAGTCATAACGAGATTTCTGATTGGCTAGATAATTAATTTATCGTATAAAGAATGATGTTTACGCCATTGTTAGACCAACGTTAAAAATAATATCAATCTGCCTGACGTAACATTTAAATTTTATACAATCTTATGTAATTTTTACGATCAAATGGCTGTTCTTAGCTATAGTTGATTGGTAAAAATTAAATCATTAGGAATGAATTCAATATTTTTTTTGTTTTATACGATATAAAATGGTTTGGGGCAGTTTACGCTTTATAAACCGCAAAGCGGTTTATAAAAAAGCGTAAACTGTTTCAAACCATTTTATATCGGATAAAACCAATAACTATTGAATTCATCGCTTATAATTGAATTTGTTACTCTTCATTGTAGATAAAAACGGTCATTTGACCTTTAAAATGACGTAAATTTGTACAGAATTCAAACGTAACGTCAGGTGTATTGATACGTTTTTTACGTTAGTCTTACTATGACGTAGGCAACATTCTTCATACGATATAAAATAAATTTTAGCCAATCAGAAAGCGCGTTACAACCAGAATTAAATTATTAAGGAATTAATTTAATACGTATTAGTTTTATCTGACATACAATAGTTTGGAACAGTTTACTCTTTTTTTATAAAACGCTTGGCGGTTTATAAAGCGTTAACTGCCCCTTACCATTCTATATCGAACCCCCCCCCCTAAAAATATTGAATTCCTTAATCAACCATTGTAAAAACAAATAGCCTCCTCTATAAACGTCAACTATATCATTTTTTTATAAACATTTTCTCTTTTTAAAAGCTTTTGGTTATTCTGATTGAACGTATGGATGTTTTACTTTGAAATAAAAAATTGTAAGGATATAACACTAAACAGAATATTGCAACGAGTTTAAAAACATCTATATTTTTAGAAACGATCAATCGAAGCATGAAAGACCGATGTCTTAAATTGCCGCCAATTTTTTATTCAATGTCATTTATTTATTTTGCAAAAGTGTTTTTTAAGTTTTTTACAAATTAGTGCGACAGTGTTCCATTAAAAGTTGGACAATGTTGTAATGTCCTCTGTTAGAAGCTATTTTGATTGGATTTGGTTTTGCTTCCATGCACATCTTCATATCCACACCAAAGTCAAGCAATAGTTTAACAATACTGTAATGTCCGTTTTGACAAGCTATATGAAGAGGTGATACAGCCTGTCTTACACTCAATTGAGTATCAGCGCCTGCGTTCAGTAAAAGCTGAGCACAACTGATATGACCTCCATGACAAGCCATGAAGAGAGGACTTGTTCCGTCTTTCATGCATACATTTACATCTTGTTGCTTACTCAATAAAAGTTCTACAATGCTAAAATGTCCATTTTGACAAGCAACAGAGAGAGGACCTGCCCCATTTGTATTGCATAAATTGACATCAGCTTCATTTTCAATCAAAAGCTTTACGATACCATTGTGTCCAGTGCGACTAGCTACATAAAGTGGACTTATGTTATTTACTTTACATAAATTAACATTGGCTCCATTATCAAGCAAAATCTTAACAAGACTCTCAAATCCGTTTTGACACCCAATAAGAAGGGGACTTTCTGCGTCATTGTTACACATATTTATGTCCACATTTTTGTTTAAAAGCAGTTTAACAATATTGCTATGTCCAGTTTTGCACGCCCAATGCAATGGAGAATCTCCATTTTCATTGCAAAATTCGACATCGGCACCACAACTTAGTAACTTTTGAGCAGTATCATCAAATCCGTATTCACAAGCAATGCCGAGAAGTGTTGATCCATTTATGCTACAGCCATTTATTACAACACCATTATCCATCAAAAACTTTATTACTCTGTCAAATTCGTCGGGACTAGATGAATCAGGATGATTTGAAGAGGTCTCCTTCCCTATTCTAAAATGGGTGCTATTTTTCAAAATATAACATACAACTTTGTCGATCTGTTTTTTACCAACTTTACAAAAAATAGTTCGTTTGGTTTTCTTTGCATTTGATCTTCGGTTTACTCTTTGTTAGAAAATCTTGAAAAGATTCAATCTGCAAATTAAGACTAGCTACAAAAAGAGGACTTGCTTCCAACTCTTCGGTTAAATCACAATTGATTTCTCCTGTGTCTAATTGTAGCACATAGCAATTATTTTCTCTGAAACAAGCAATGCAAAGGCGACCTGTAATTTCTTGTTCGTTGTAATTGAGTTTCAAAGCATTGCCGACTGGTAACTTCCCAAAACTCTTTTGTCTTATTTCAATTACTGTCGAGGATTGTTGTATTCTATTATTTGTAAACAGATGATCAATAGCACGCATGTCTTGTATGAAGTAATCTATGGATGCATCCCACTTTGTAGAAGCTAAAAAAAGAGAATCACTCTTTGTTTATATCCTTTGAATCAAAACTATAATTATATTTCAGGTTAAACTAAGTGATTTGAAAAAAAAATGTTCACATTCATATTACTTTTTTCCTCTGGATTATCTGTTTTCCTTGCTTTTGAAACGCATTTCTTAGTCTTTTTTGACCCTTCTGTCTTTTCTCTTTCATTAACGTTGACTACCAAAGAAGAAATAAATGTTTTATTCCTGGGTTTTTCTCATACCAATGACATGTGTTTTATAATCTACTGCAAATAAATTTGATTCCTTGCATTGATCTCAAAACTTAATTGTAATATAAAAAAACTGCTTAGTTTAACAGTTAACCTATCTTACGCGTTAATAAAAAATCTAATAAACAATTTATGTTACTGGAAGCAAACATTATATCCTATGTCTCACAGTCTCTCTCTTATATTACAGATATTAGGTATAAATGCAATTTGCGTTACTCGGTGTTAATATAAATCAGACCAGAAACAAATAATTATACACTACATTATAAAACACTACCTTTGGTTTTTCGATACAGGTAGATGCCACCAAATAAAATTGCCACAATCACATACACTAATAAAGTTAACATCCATATCAACATCTGGTGCTCCTTGTCCAGTGAGTCTCTGTCTGATATCGTGCTGGGTGTTGCCAGAGTCTTGGAAGTACTGGGTGACAGTTTGTAAAATAATCCATATATTATACATGTACTTCACACGGGTAATTTCTTTAATTTTGTGAATTTTTTTCTGATTCAATATTAAATCCTAAATACTACTTATTAACTAATATTTAACCGTAAATACTACATATTAACTTTTTAGTTTATATCAGCATTTTGAAAGTAAAAATAACTAGATCTGACATTTACTAATACCTATTGTCGATTAAGACATTAAAGGTAGTTTAAAAGAAATTATGAAATAGGCAATTTGTTTACAATGTACATAAGTATGATTATGGTTAAACCTATTTACACTTTTTCTAAAAAAAATCTTCAAGAAGATAAATTAAATTATTCAAAGGCTTCTTTAAAAAAATATGTCCCCAAAATGACAAATATTACTATTCATAAGATAGGGAAGATACTTTTCGTTAATAAAAACGACTTTCAGATCGATGTATCAACAGCAATATATTTATAAATACCTGTTACAGACAGGATCGGCGAGGAAGCACCCATTTCTAATTGACAAACAGCTCTGATCTAAAAGAGGCATGTTTCAGTTTTAAATTTCATAATTGGAGAATATGTTATCCAGATACATGTTTTTGACTAAACGCAATTTTGTAATTATAAATAAGAGGAAATATACAAATTGTTTCTGTTTACATTTAAATATTTCATCACTGAAGTAAGACACATCTGGACACCCTTTCATGAAAGTACGACAGCTCATTGCATCCACTAGAGAATTATGTCTGTAGAGAAATAAGCACATGCCTGAAATCGGAGTAAAGAAAAAAAAATTAAAGTGTAAATGTAGTTTATTCAATTACACAGAGCGCTTAATATCAATCAATGCATAAAATTAACTGTAATTTTAAAACTTCTTTTCAAAACATATTTTTGTTAAAAATATAATGTTTACATAAACCATTTATTATATTCCTTCAATTGACTTTTTTTTACCTTTCTGAATTCGTATTCGAAGATCAGTGTAACAAAACTGTAAAAGTTTTGTAAAGTTTTCATTTGGAATACAGGTGTATCCATTGGTTTTCGTACAGTTTATTGATGATGATCTCTCTCTCCACTCTGTCCTATTTCTGGGGCATAAATCGGTGACATAAACTGGAAACGCATAGCCGTCCAATGGTTTTAAATTCATATAAAACAACTAGTTTAAAAACTCCGATTTATCTGTTCATATTGGGAGTTGATTTTTTGTTTACAAAGTAGTTGATGTTTCCTGACAAAAATTTGACTGACGTAATAAGTGGATGCACCACTCTTTTACTAGCAATATATAGTTACCTGAATATGATGCCGATGATAAAAGAGCAATAATTTTGATAGATTGTTTAATTTTACAGGATCGAAGAGACTTTTTCGGGTATTCTCTTTTACCGACAAAAGGGAATATCCCTTTTTTATGTTTAAATTTTGTTTGTTTAATATTTAAAAAAAAAGACATTCATAATTACTTAGATTTGTTATTTCGCGGAACTACATGTAACTTTTAATCCATATGCAATTTTAATACTGTTGTGTTTATTCTAATAAATAACACATCGACATTAAAAATCTCACCAGGGTGAAAGGAATAAAGCGATATATAGTGCTAAATTGCCAATGTGTCACATGTACACACAAACCACATAATGATGTATGTAATGCGTATAGAGAATGTACATAATGAGGTAATTGTGTTATGAATAGAGATAATATTTTGCTTATCAATTCCAAACATATTGTATGTTTTTGCCATGTGTGCTAAAAATATATTCAAAACAAGTAAGGCAAACCTGTAACATATTTATAAAAACGTTAATTTTTTTACTAACCAAACGAAAAAAAACCACTATATATACTATGTTATCGTTAAATTTCATTTGAACATAATTATCAAATTGTTTTCATTTCTTGTGTTTTTATTCATCTTTTTTTCCCGATAGATGCCGATGCCCTTTGTGAAAATGCACAATATTTGTTGAGTGAATAATAAACATATATAAACATATAAATTTGAATTATTATGTGCATTTAGAAAATAGTGTCCTTATGTATGTGTTATATAACAACAAATGTAGATACCAGGGACTTTTCAGACTTATTGTTTAACAGTACTATAATGACTGATGTAAAATAAGTAACAAAAAGAGAGTTCTTTTATTATCTATAAAAATATGATAAAAGTATTCCAATAGCAAGACTTTTGAACATACATTAAATAAGCATGCTATCTATCTCAATCAATGTGAATGAAAGAAGAGAGCAATATAACAAATCAAACAATTATGGAAATGAACAACCAATGACATAAATAGTGAACAATATGATAATTCAATAGAAACGCATATGTCAGCTTAATTTACTTAATTTAAATTGATTAAATTGAAGTCATAACGAGATTTCTGATTGGCTAGATAATTAATTTATCGTATAAAGAATGATGTTTACGCCATTGTTAGACCAACGTTAAAAATAATATCAATCTGCCTGACGTAACATTTAAATTTTATACAATCTTATGTAATTTTTACGATCAAATGGCTGTTCTTAGCTATAGTTGATTGGTAAAAATTAAATCATTAGGAATGAATTCAATATTTTTTTTGTTTTATACGATATAAAATGGTTTGGGGCAGTTTACGCTTTATAAACCGCAAAGCGGTTTATAAAAAAGCGTAAACTGTTTCAAACCATTTTATATCGGATAAAACCAATAACTATTGAATTCATTGCTTATAATTGAATTTGTTACTCTTCATTGTAGATAAAAACGGTCATTTGACCTTTAAAATGACGTAAATTTGTACAGAATTCAAACGTAACGTCAGGTGTATTGATACGTTTTTTACGTTAGTCTTACTATGACGTAGGCAACATTCTTCATACGATATAAAATAAATTTTAGCCAATCAGAAAGCGCGTTACAACCAGAATTAAATTATTAAGGAATTAATTTAATACGTATTAGTTTTATCTGACATACAATAGTTTGGAACAGTTTACTCTTTTTTTATAAAACGCTTGGCGGTTTATAAAGCGTTAACTGCCCCTTACCATTCTATATCGAAACCCCCCCCCCCCCTAAAAATATTGAATTCCTTAATCAACCATTGTAAAAACAAATAGCCTCCTCTATAAACGTCAACTATATCATTTTTTTATAAACATTTTCTCTTTTTAAAAGCTTTTGGTTATTCTGATTGAACGTATGGATGTTTTACTTTGAAATAAAAAATTGTAAGGATATAACACTAAACAGAATATTGCAACGAGTTTAAAAACATCTATATTTTTAGAAACGATCAATCGAAGCATGAAAGACCGATGTCTTAAATTGCCGCCAATTTTTTATTCAATGTCATTTATTTATTTTGCAAAAGTGTTTTTTAAGTTTTTTACAAATTAGTGCGACAGTGTTCCATTAAAAGTTGGACAATGTTGTAATGTCCTCTGTTAGAAGCTATTTTGATTGGATTTGGTTTTGCTTCCATGCACATCTTCATATCCACACCAAAGTCAAGCAATAGTTTAACAATACTGTAATGTCCGTTTTGACAAGCTATATGAAGAGGTGATACAGCCTGTCTTACACTCAATTGAGTATCAGCGCCTGCGTTCAGTAAAAGCTGAGCACAACTGATATGACCTCCATGACAAGCCATGAAGAGAGGACTTGTTCCGTCTTTCATGCATACATTTACATCTTGTTGCTTACTCAATAAAAGTTCTACAATGCTAAAATGTCCATTTTGACAAGCAACAGAGAGAGGACCTGCCCCATTTGTATTGCATAAATTGACATCAGCTTCATTTTCAATCAAAAGCTTTACGATACCATTGTGTCCAGTGCGACTAGCTACATAAAGTGGACTTATGTTATTTACTTTACATAAATTAACATTGGCTCCATTATCAAGCAAAATCTTAACAAGACTCTCAAATCCGTTTTGACACCCAATAAGAAGGGGACTTTCTGCGTCATTGTTACACATATTTATGTCCACATTTTTGTTTAAAAGCAGTTTAACAATATTGCTATGTCCAGTTTTGCACGCCCAATGCAATGGAGAATCTCCATTTTCATTGCAAAATTCGACATCGGCACCACAACTTAGTAACTTTTGAGCAGTATCATCAAATCCGTATTCACAAGCAATGCCGAGAAGTGTTGATCCATTTATGCTACAGCCATTTATTACAACACCATTATCCATCAAAAACTTTATTACTCTGTCAAATTCGTCGGGACTAGATGAATCAGGATGATTTGAAGAGGTCTCCTTCCCTATTCTAAAATGGGTGCTATTTTTCAAAATATAACATACAACTTTGTCGATCTGTTTTTTACCAACTTTACAAAAATAGTTCGTTTGGTTTTCTTTGCATTTGATCTTCGGTTTACTCTTTGTTAGAAAATCTTGAAAAGATTCAATCTGCAAATTAAGACTAGCTACAAAAAGAGGACTTGCTTCCAACTCTTCGGTTAAATCACAATTGATTTCTCCTGTGTCTAATTGTAGCACATAGCAATTATTTTCTCTGAAACAAGCAATGCAAAGGCGACCTGTAATTTCTTGTTCGTTGTAATTGAGTTTCAAAGCATTGCCGACTGGTAACTTCCCAAAACTCTTTTGTCTTATTTCAATTACTGTCGAGGATTGTTGTATTCTATTATTTGTAAACAGATGATCAATAGCACGCATGTCTTGTATGAAGTAATCTATGGATGCATCCCACTTTGTAGAAGCTAAAAAAAGAGAATCACTCTTTGTTTATATCCTTTGAATCAAAACTATAATTATCTTTCAGGTTAAACTAAGTGATTTGAAAAAAAAATGTTCACATTCATATTACTTTTTTCCTCTGGATTATCTGTTTTCCTTGCTTTTGAAACGCATTTCTTAGTCTTTTTTGACCCTTCTGTCTTTTCTCTTTCATTAACGTTGACTACCAAAGAAGAAATAAATGTTTTATTCCTGGGTTTTTCTCATACCAATGACATGTGTTTTATAATCTACTGCAAATAAATTTGATTCCTTGCATTGATCTCAAAACTTAATTGTAATATAAAAAAACTGCTTAGTTTAACAGTTAACCTATCTTACGCGTTAATAAAAAATCTAATAAACAATTTATGTTACTGGAAGCAAACATTATATCCTATGTCTCACAGTCTCTCTCTTATATTACAGATATTAGGTATAAATGCAATTTGCGTTACTCGGTGTTAATATAAATCAGACCAGAAACAAATAATTATACACTACATTATAAAACACTACCTTTGGTTTTTCGATACAGGTAGATGCCACCAAATAAAATTGCCACAATCACATACACTAATAAAGTTAACATCCATATCAACATCTGGTGCTCCTTGTCCAGTGAGTCTCTGTCTGATATCGTGCTGGGTGTTGCCAGAGTCTTGGAAGTACTGGGTGACAGTTTGTAAAATAATCCATATATTATACATGTACTTCACACGGGTAATTTCTTTAATTTTGTGAATTTTTTTCTGATTCAATATTAAATCCTAAATACTACTTATTAACTAATATTTAACCGTAAATACTACATATTAACTTTTTAGTTTATATCAGCATTTTGAAAGTAAAAATAACTAGATCTGACATTTACTAATACCTATTGTCGATTAAGACATTAAAGGTAGTTTAAAAGAAATTATGAAATAGGCAATTTGTTTACAATGTACATAAGTATGATTATGGTTAAACCTATTTACACTTTTTCTAAAAAAAATCTTCAAGAAGATAAATTAAATTATTCAAAGGCTTCTTTAAAAAAATATGTCCCCAAAATGACAAATATTACTATTCATAAGATAGGGAAGATACTTTTCGTTAATAAAAACGACTTTCAGATCGATGTATCAACAGCAATATATTTATAAATACCTGTTACAGACAGGATCGGCGAGGAAGCACCCATTTCTAATTGACAAACAGCTCTGATCTAAAAGAGGCATGTTTCAGTTTTAAATTTCATAATTGGAGAATATGTTATCCAGATACATGTTTTTGACTAAACGCAATTTTGTAATTATAAATAAGAGGAAATATACAAATTGTTTCTGTTTACATTTAAATATTTCATCACTGAAGTAAGACACATCTGGACACCCTTTCATGAAAGTACGACAGCTCATTGCATCCACTAGAGAATTATGTCTGTAGAGAAATAAGCACATGCCTGAAATCGGAGTAAAGAAAAAAAAATTAAAGTGTAAATGTAGTTTATTCAATTACACAGAGCGCTTAATATCAATCAATGCATAAAATTAACTGTAATTTTAAAACTTCTTTTCAAAACATATTTTTGTTAAAAATATAATGTTTACATAAACCATTTATTATATTCCTTCAATTGACTTTTTTTTACCTTTCTGAATTCGTATTCGAAGATCAGTGTAACAAAACTGTAAAAGTTTTGTAAAGTTTTCATTTGGAATACAGGTGTATCCATTGGTTTTCGTACAGTTTATTGATGATGATCTCTCTCTCCACTCTGTCCTATTTCTGGGGCATAAATCGGTGACATAAACTGGAAACGCATAGCCGTCCAATGGTTTTAAATTCATATAAAACAACTAGTTTAAAAACTCCGATTTATCTGTTCATATTGGGAGTTGATTTTTTGTTTACAAAGTAGTTGATGTTTCCTGACAAAAATTTGACTGACGTAATAAGTGGATGCACCACTCTTTTACTAGCAATATATAGTTACCTGAATATGATGCCGATGATAAAAGAGCAATAATTTTGATAGATTGTTTAATTTTACAGGATCGAAGAGACTTTTTCGGGTATTCTCTTTTACCGACAAAAGGGAATATCCCTTTTTTATGTTTAAATTTTGTTTGTTTAATATTTAAAAAAAAAGACATTCATAATTACTTAGATTTGTTATTTCGCGGAACTACATGTAACTTTTAATCCATATGCAATTTTAATACTGTTGTGTTTATTCTAATAAATAACACATCGACATTAAAAATCTCACCAGGGTGAAAGGAATAAAGCGATATATAGTGCTAAATTGCCAATGTGTCACATGTACACACAAACCACATAATGATGTATGTAATGCGTATAGAGAATGTACATAATGAGGTAATTGTGTTATGAATAGAGATAATATTTTGCTTATCAATTCCAAACATATTGTATGTTTTTGCCATGTGTGCTAAAAATATATTCAAAACAAGTAAGGCAAACCTGTAACATATTTATAAAAACGTTAATTTTTTTACTAACCAAACGAAAAAAAACCACTATATATACTATGTTATCGTTAAATTTCATTTGAACATAATTATCAAATTGTTTTCATTTCTTGTGTTTTTATTCATCTTTTTTTCCCGATAGATGCCGATGCCCTTTGTGAAAATGCACAATATTTGTTGAGTGAATAATAAACATATATAAACATATAAATTTGAATTATTATGTGCATTTAGAAAATAGTGTCCTTATGTATGTGTTATATAACAACAAATGTAGATACCAGGGACTTTTCAGACTTATTGTTTAACAGTACTATAATGACTGATGTAAAATAAGTAACAAAAAGAGAGTTCTTTTATTATCTATAAAAATATGATAAAAGTATTCCAATAGCAAGACTTTTGAACATACATTAAATAAGCATGCTATCTATCTCAATCAATGTGAATGAAAGAAGAGAGCAATATAACAAATCAAACAATTATGGAAATGAACAACCAATGACATAAATAGTGAACAATATGATAATTCAATAGAAACGCATATGTCAGCTTAATTTACTTAATTTAAATTGATTAAATTGAAGTCATAACGAGATTTCTGATTGGCTAGATAATTAATTTATCGTATAAAGAATGATGTTTACGCCATTGTTAGACCAACGTTAAAAATAATATCAATCTGCCTGACGTAACATTTAAATTTTATACAATCTTATGTAATTTTTACGATCAAATGGCTGTTCTTAGCTATAGTTGATTGGTAAAAATTAAATCATTAGGAATGAATTCAATATTTTTTTTGTTTTATACGATATAAAATGGTTTGGGGCAGTTTACGCTTTATAAACCGCAAAGCGGTTTATAAAAAAGCGTAAACTGTTTCAAACCATTTTATATCGGATAAAACCAATAACTATTGAATTCATTGCTTATAATTGAATTTGTTACTCTTCATTGTAGATAAAAACGGTCATTTGACCTTTAAAATGACGTAAATTTGTACAGAATTCAAACGTAACGTCAGGTGTATTGATACGTTTTTTACGTTAGTCTTACTATGACGTAGGCAACATTCTTCATACGATATAAAATAAATTTTAGCCAATCAGAAAGCGCGTTACAACCAGAATTAAATTATTAAGGAATTAATTTAATACGTATTAGTTTTATCTGACATACAATAGTTTGGAACAGTTTACTCTTTTTTTATAAAACGCTTGGCGGTTTATAAAGCGTTAACTGCCCCTTACCATTCTATATCGAAACCCCCCCCCCCCCTAAAAATATTGAATTCCTTAATCAACCATTGTAAAAACAAATAGCCTCCTCTATAAACGTCAACTATATCATTTTTTTATAAACATTTTCTCTTTTTAAAAGCTTTTGGTTATTCTGATTGAACGTATGGATGTTTTACTTTGAAATAAAAAATTGTAAGGATATAACACTAAACAGAATATTGCAACGAGTTTAAAAACATCTATATTTTTAGAAACGATCAATCGAAGCATGAAAGACCGATGTCTTAAATTGCCGCCAATTTTTTATTCAATGTCATTTATTTATTTTGCAAAAGTGTTTTTTAAGTTTTTTACAAATTAGTGCGACAGTGTTCCATTAAAAGTTGGACAATGTTGTAATGTCCTCTGTTAGAAGCTATTTTGATTGGATTTGGTTTTGCTTCCATGCACATCTTCATATCCACACCAAAGTCAAGCAATAGTTTAACAATACTGTAATGTCCGTTTTGACAAGCTATATGAAGAGGTGATACAGCCTGTCTTACACTCAATTGAGTATCAGCGCCTGCGTTCAGTAAAAGCTGAGCACAACTGATATGACCTCCATGACAAGCCATGAAGAGAGGACTTGTTCCGTCTTTCATGCATACATTTACATCTTGTTGCTTACTCAATAAAAGTTCTACAATGCTAAAATGTCCATTTTGACAAGCAACAGAGAGAGGACCTGCCCCATTTGTATTGCATAAATTGACATCAGCTTCATTTTCAATCAAAAGCTTTACGATACCATTGTGTCCAGTGCGACTAGCTACATAAAGTGGACTTATGTTATTTACTTTACATAAATTAACATTGGCTCCATTATCAAGCAAAATCTTAACAAGACTCTCAAATCCGTTTTGACACCCAATAAGAAGGGGACTTTCTGCGTCATTGTTACACATATTTATGTCCACATTTTTGTTTAAAAGCAGTTTAACAATATTGCTATGTCCAGTTTTGCACGCCCAATGCAATGGAGAATCTCCATTTTCATTGCAAAATTCGACATCGGCACCACAACTTAGTAACTTTTGAGCAGTATCATCAAATCCGTATTCACAAGCAATGCCGAGAAGTGTTGATCCATTTATGCTACAGCCATTTATTACAACACCATTATCCATCAAAAACTTTATTACTCTGTCAAATTCGTCGGGACTAGATGAATCAGGATGATTTGAAGAGGTCTCCTTCCCTATTCTAAAATGGGTGCTATTTTTCAAAATATAACATACAACTTTGTCGATCTGTTTTTTACCAACTTTACAAAAATAGTTCGTTTGGTTTTCTTTGCATTTGATCTTCGGTTTACTCTTTGTTAGAAAATCTTGAAAAGATTCAATCTGCAAATTAAGACTAGCTACAAAAAGAGGACTTGCTTCCAACTCTTCGGTTAAATCACAATTGATTTCTCCTGTGTCTAATTGTAGCACATAGCAATTATTTTCTCTGAAACAAGCAATGCAAAGGCGACCTGTAATTTCTTGTTCGTTGTAATTGAGTTTCAAAGCATTGCCGACTGGTAACTTCCCAAAACTCTTTTGTCTTATTTCAATTACTGTCGAGGATTGTTGTATTCTATTATTTGTAAACAGATGATCAATAGCACGCATGTCTTGTATGAAGTAATCTATGGATGCATCCCACTTTGTAGAAGCTAAAAAAAGAGAATCACTCTTTGTTTATATCCTTTGAATCAAAACTATAATTATCTTTCAGGTTAAACTAAGTGATTTGAAAAAAAAATGTTCACATTCATATTACTTTTTTCCTCTGGATTATCTGTTTTCCTTGCTTTTGAAACGCATTTCTTAGTCTTTTTTGACCCTTCTGTCTTTTCTCTTTCATTAACGTTGACTACCAAAGAAGAAATAAATGTTTTATTCCTGGGTTTTTCTCATACCAATGACATGTGTTTTATAATCTACTGCAAATAAATTTGATTCCTTGCATTGATCTCAAAACTTAATTGTAATATAAAAAAACTGCTTAGTTTAACAGTTAACCTATCTTACGCGTTAATAAAAAATCTAATAAACAATTTATGTTACTGGAAGCAAACATTATATCCTATGTCTCACAGTCTCTCTCTTATATTACAGATATTAGGTATAAATGCAATTTGCGTTACTCGGTGTTAATATAAATCAGACCAGAAACAAATAATTATACACTACATTATAAAACACTACCTTTGGTTTTTCGATACAGGTAGATGCCACCAAATAAAATTGCCACAATCACATACACTAATAAAGTTAACATCCATATCAACATCTGGTGCTCCTTGTCCAGTGAGTCTCTGTCTGATATCGTGCTGGGTGTTGCCAGAGTCTTGGAAGTACTGGGTGACAGTTTGTAAAATAATCCATATATTATACATGTACTTCACACGGGTAATTTCTTTAATTTTGTGAATTTTTTTCTGATTCAATATTAAATCCTAAATACTACTTATTAACTAATATTTAACCGTAAATACTACATATTAACTTTTTAGTTTATATCAGCATTTTGAAAGTAAAAATAACTAGATCTGACATTTACTAATACCTATTGTCGATTAAGACATTAAAGGTAGTTTAAAAGAAATTATGAAATAGGCAATTTGTTTACAATGTACATAAGTATGATTATGGTTAAACCTATTTACACTTTTTCTAAAAAAAATCTTCAAGAAGATAAATTAAATTATTCAAAGGCTTCTTTAAAAAAATATGTCCCCAAAATGACAAATATTACTATTCATAAGATAGGGAAGATACTTTTCGTTAATAAAAACGACTTTCAGATCGATGTATCAACAGCAATATATTTATAAATACCTGTTACAGACAGGATCGGCGAGGAAGCACCCATTTCTAATTGACAAACAGCTCTGATCTAAAAGAGGCATGTTTCAGTTTTAAATTTCATAATTGGAGAATATGTTATCCAGATACATGTTTTTGACTAAACGCAATTTTGTAATTATAAATAAGAGGAAATATACAAATTGTTTCTGTTTACATTTAAATATTTCATCACTGAAGTAAGACACATCTGGACACCCTTTCATGAAAGTACGACAGCTCATTGCATCCACTAGAGAATTATGTCTGTAGAGAAATAAGCACATGCCTGAAATCGGAGTAAAGAAAAAAAAATTAAAGTGTAAATGTAGTTTATTCAATTACACAGAGCGCTTAATATCAATCAATGCATAAAATTAACTGTAATTTTAAAACTTCTTTTCAAAACATATTTTTGTTAAAAATATAATGTTTACATAAACCATTTATTATATTCCTTCAATTGACTTTTTTTTACCTTTCTGAATTCGTATTCGAAGATCAGTGTAACAAAACTGTAAAAGTTTTGTAAAGTTTTCATTTGGAATACAGGTGTATCCATTGGTTTTCGTACAGTTTATTGATGATGATCTCTCTCTCCACTCTGTCCTATTTCTGGGGCATAAATCGGTGACATAAACTGGAAACGCATAGCCGTCCAATGGTTTTAAATTCATATAAAACAACTAGTTTAAAAACTCCGATTTATCTGTTCATATTGGGAGTTGATTTTTTGTTTACAAAGTAGTTGATGTTTCCTGACAAAAATTTGACTGACGTAATAAGTGGATGCACCACTCTTTTACTAGCAATATATAGTTACCTGAATATGATGCCGATGATAAAAGAGCAATAATTTTGATAGATTGTTTAATTTTACAGGATCGAAGAGACTTTTTCGGGTATTCTCTTTTACCGACAAAAGGGAATATCCCTTTTTTATGTTTAAATTTTGTTTGTTTAATATTTAAAAAAAAAGACATTCATAATTACTTAGATTTGTTATTTCGCGGAACTACATGTAACTTTTAATCCATATGCAATTTTAATACTGTTGTGTTTATTCTAATAAATAACACATCGACATTAAAAATCTCACCAGGGTGAAAGGAATAAAGCGATATATAGTGCTAAATTGCCAATGTGTCACATGTACACACAAACCACATAATGATGTATGTAATGCGTATAGAGAATGTACATAATGAGGTAATTGTGTTATGAATAGAGATAATATTTTGCTTATCAATTCCAAACATATTGTATGTTTTTGCCATGTGTGCTAAAAATATATTCAAAACAAGTAAGGCAAACCTGTAACATATTTATAAAAACGTTAATTTTTTTACTAACCAAACGAAAAAAAACCACTATATATACTATGTTATCGTTAAATTTCATTTGAACATAATTATCAAATTGTTTTCATTTCTTGTGTTTTTATTCATCTTTTTTTCCCGATAGATGCCGATGCCCTTTGTGAAAATGCACAATATTTGTTGAGTGAATAATAAACATATATAAACATATAAATTTGAATTATTATGTGCATTTAGAAAATAGTGTCCTTATGTATGTGTTATATAACAACAAATGTAGATACCAGGGACTTTTCAGACTTATTGTTTAACAGTACTATAATGACTGATGTAAAATAAGTAACAAAAAGAGAGTTCTTTTATTATCTATAAAAATATGATAAAAGTATTCCAATAGCAAGACTTTTGAACATACATTAAATAAGCATGCTATCTATCTCAATCAATGTGAATGAAAGAAGAGAGCAATATAACAAATCAAACAATTATGGAAATGAACAACCAATGACATAAATAGTGAACAATATGATAATTCAATAGAAACGCATATGTCAGCTTAATTTACTTAATTTAAATTGATTAAATTGAAGTCATAACGAGATTTCTGATTGGCTAGATAATTAATTTATCGTATAAAGAATGATGTTTACGCCATTGTTAGACCAACGTTAAAAATAATATCAATCTGCCTGACGTAACATTTAAATTTTATACAATCTTATGTAATTTTTACGATCAAATGGCTGTTCTTAGCTATAGTTGATTGGTAAAAATTAAATCATTAGGAATGAATTCAATATTTTTTTTGTTTTATACGATATAAAATGGTTTGGGGCAGTTTACGCTTTATAAACCGCAAAGCGGTTTATAAAAAAGCGTAAACTGTTTCAAACCATTTTATATCGGATAAAACCAATAACTATTGAATTCATTGCTTATAATTGAATTTGTTACTCTTCATTGTAGATAAAAACGGTCATTTGACCTTTAAAATGACGTAAATTTGTACAGAATTCAAACGTAACGTCAGGTGTATTGATACGTTTTTTACGTTAGTCTTACTATGACGTAGGCAACATTCTTCATACGATATAAAATAAATTTTAGCCAATCAGAAAGCGCGTTACAACCAGAATTAAATTATTAAGGAATTAATTTAATACGTATTAGTTTTATCTGACATACAATAGTTTGGAACAGTTTACTCTTTTTTTATAAAACGCTTGGCGGTTTATAAAGCGTTAACTGCCCCTTACCATTCTATATCGAAACCCCCCCCCCCTAAAAATATTGAATTCCTTAATCAACCATTGTAAAAACAAATAGCCTCCTCTATAAACGTCAACTATATCATTTTTTTATAAACATTTTCTCTTTTTAAAAGCTTTTGGTTATTCTGATTGAACGTATGGATGTTTTACTTTGAAATAAAAAATTGTAAGGATATAACACTAAACAGAATATTGCAACGAGTTTAAAAACATCTATATTTTTAGAAACGATCAATCGAAGCATGAAAGACCGATGTCTTAAATTGCCGCCAATTTTTTATTCAATGTCATTTATTTATTTTGCAAAAGTGTTTTTTAAGTTTTTTACAAATTAGTGCGACAGTGTTCCATTAAAAGTTGGACAATGTTGTAATGTCCTCTGTTAGAAGCTATTTTGATTGGATTTGGTTTTGCTTCCATGCACATCTTCATATCCACACCAAAGTCAAGCAATAGTTTAACAATACTGTAATGTCCGTTTTGACAAGCTATATGAAGAGGTGATACAGCCTGTCTTACACTCAATTGAGTATCAGCGCCTGCGTTCAGTAAAAGCTGAGCACAACTGATATGACCTCCATGACAAGCCATGAAGAGAGGACTTGTTCCGTCTTTCATGCATACATTTACATCTTGTTGCTTACTCAATAAAAGTTCTACAATGCTAAAATGTCCATTTTGACAAGCAACAGAGAGAGGACCTGCCCCATTTGTATTGCATAAATTGACATCAGCTTCATTTTCAATCAAAAGCTTTATGATACCATTGTGTCCAGTGCGACTAGCTACATAAAGTGGACTTATGTTATTTACTTTACATAAATTAACATTGGCTCCATTATCAAGCAAAATCTTAACAAGACTCTCAAATCCGTTTTGACACCCAATAAGAAGGGGACTTTCTGCGTCATTGTTACACATATTTATGTCCACATTTTTGTTTAAAAGCAGTTTAACAATATTGCTATGTCCAGTTTTGCACGCCCAATGCAATGGAGAATCTCCATTTTCATTGCAAAATTCGACATCGGCACCACAACTTAGTAACTTTTGAGCAGTATCATCAAATCCGTATTCACAAGCAATGCCGAGAAGTGTTGATCCATTTATGCTACAGCCATTTATTACAACACCATTATCCATCAAAAACTTTATTACTCTGTCAAATTCGTCGGGACTAGATGAATCAGGATGATTTGAAGAGGTCTCCTTCCCTATTCTAAAATGGGTGCTATTTTTCAAAATATAACATACAACTTTGTCGATCTGTTTTTTACCAACTTTACAAAAATAGTTCGTTTGGTTTTCTTTGCATTTGATCTTCGGTTTACTCTTTGTTAGAAAATCTTGAAAAGATTCAATCTGCAAATTAAGACTAGCTACAAAAAGAGGACTTGCTTCCAACTCTTCGGTTAAATCACAATTGATTTCTCCTGTGTCTAATTGTAGCACATAGCAATTATTTTCTCTGAAACAAGCAATGCAAAGGCGACCTGTAATTTCTTGTTCGTTGTAATTGAGTTTCAAAGCATTGCCGACTGGTAACTTCCCAAAACTCTTTTGTCTTATTTCAATTACTGTCGAGGATTGTTGTATTCTATTATTTGTAAACAGATGATCAATAGCACGCATGTCTTGTATGAAGTAATCTATGGATGCATCCCACTTTGTAGAAGCTAAAAAAAGAGAATCACTCTTTGTTTATATCCTTTGAATCAAAACTATAATTATCTTTCAGGTTAAACTAAGTGATTTGAAAAAAAAATGTTCACATTCATATTACTTTTTTCCTCTGGATTATCTGTTTTCCTTGCTTTTGAAACGCATTTCTTAGTCTTTTTTGACCCTTCTGTCTTTTCTCTTTCATTAACGTTGACTACCAAAGAAGAAATAAATGTTTTATTCCTGGGTTTTTCTCATACCAATGACATGTGTTTTATAATCTACTGCAAATAAATTTGATTCCTTGCATTGATCTCAAAACTTAATTGTAATATAAAAAAACTGCTTAGTTTAACAGTTAACCTATCTTACGCGTTAATAAAAAATCTAATAAACAATTTATGTTACTGGAAGCAAACATTATATCCTATGTCTCACAGTCTCTCTCTTATATTACAGATATTAGGTATAAATGCAATTTGCGTTACTCGGTGTTAATATAAATCAGACCAGAAACAAATAATTATACACTACATTATAAAACACTACCTTTGGTTTTTCGATACAGGTAGATGCCACCAAATAAAATTGCCACAATCACATACACTAATAAAGTTAACATCCATATCAACATCTGGTGCTCCTTGTCCAGTGAGTCTCTGTCTGATATCGTGCTGGGTGTTGCCAGAGTCTTGGAAGTACTGGGTGACAGTTTGTAAAATAATCCATATATTATACATGTACTTCACACGGGTAATTTCTTTAATTTTGTGAATTTTTTTCTGATTCAATATTAAATCCTAAATACTACTTATTAACTAATATTTAACCGTAAATACTACATATTAACTTTTTAGTTTATATCAGCATTTTGAAAGTAAAAATAACTAGATCTGACATTTACTAATACCTATTGTCGATTAAGACATTAAAGGTAGTTTAAAAGAAATTATGAAATAGGCAATTTGTTTACAATGTACATAAGTATGATTATGGTTAAACCTATTTACACTTTTTCTAAAAAAAATCTTCAAGAAGATAAATTAAATTATTCAAAGGCTTCTTTAAAAAAATATGTCCCCAAAATGACAAATATTACTATTCATAAGATAGGGAAGATACTTTTCGTTAATAAAAACGACTTTCAGATCGATGTATCAACAGCAATATATTTATAAATACCTGTTACAGACAGGATCGGCGAGGAAGCACCCATTTCTAATTGACAAACAGCTCTGATCTAAAAGAGGCATGTTTCAGTTTTAAATTTCATAATTGGAGAATATGTTATCCAGATACATGTTTTTGACTAAACGCAATTTTGTAATTATAAATAAGAGGAAATATACAAATTGTTTCTGTTTACATTTAAATATTTCATCACTGAAGTAAGACACATCTGGACACCCTTTCATGAAAGTACGACAGCTCATTGCATCCACTAGAGAATTATGTCTGTAGAGAAATAAGCACATGCCTGAAATCGGAGTAAAGAAAAAAAAATTAAAGTGTAAATGTAGTTTATTCAATTACACAGAGCGCTTAATATCAATCAATGCATAAAATTAACTGTAATTTTAAAACTTCTTTTCAAAACATATTTTTGTTAAAAATATAATGTTTACATAAACCATTTATTATATTCCTTCAATTGACTTTTTTTTACCTTTCTGAATTCGTATTCGAAGATCAGTGTAACAAAACTGTAAAAGTTTTGTAAAGTTTTCATTTGGAATACAGGTGTATCCATTGGTTTTCGTACAGTTTATTGATGATGATCTCTCTCTCCACTCTGTCCTATTTCTGGGGCATAAATCGGTGACATAAACTGGAAACGCATAGCCGTCCAATGGTTTTAAATTCATATAAAACAACTAGTTTAAAAACTCCGATTTATCTGTTCATATTGGGAGTTGATTTTTTGTTTACAAAGTAGTTGATGTTTCCTGACAAAAATTTGACTGACGTAATAAGTGGATGCACCACTCTTTTACTAGCAATATATAGTTACCTGAATATGATGCCGATGATAAAAGAGCAATAATTTTGATAGATTGTTTAATTTTACAGGATCGAAGAGACTTTTTCGGGTATTCTCTTTTACCGACAAAAGGGAATATCCCTTTTTTATGTTTAAATTTTGTTTGTTTAATATTTAAAAAAAAAGACATTCATAATTACTTAGATTTGTTATTTCGCGGAACTACATGTAACTTTTAATCCATATGCAATTTTAATACTGTTGTGTTTATTCTAATAAATAACACATCGACATTAAAAATCTCACCAGGGTGAAAGGAATAAAGCGATATATAGTGCTAAATTGCCAATGTGTCACATGTACACACAAACCACATAATGATGTATGTAATGCGTATAGAGAATGTACATAATGAGGTAATTGTGTTATGAATAGAGATAATATTTTGCTTATCAATTCCAAACATATTGTATGTTTTTGCCATGTGTGCTAAAAATATATTCAAAACAAGTAAGGCAAACCTGTAACATATTTATAAAAACGTTAATTTTTTTACTAACCAAACGAAAAAAAACCACTATATATACTATGTTATCGTTAAATTTCATTTGAACATAATTATCAAATTGTTTTCATTTCTTGTGTTTTTATTCATCTTTTTTTCCCGATAGATGCCGATGCCCTTTGTGAAAATGCACAATATTTGTTGAGTGAATAATAAACATATATAAACATATAAATTTGAATTATTATGTGCATTTAGAAAATAGTGTCCTTATGTATGTGTTATATAACAACAAATGTAGATACCAGGGACTTTTCAGACTTATTGTTTAACAGTACTATAATGACTGATGTAAAATAAGTAACAAAAAGAGAGTTCTTTTATTATCTATAAAAATATGATAAAAGTATTCCAATAGCAAGACTTTTGAACATACATTAAATAAGCATGCTATCTATCTCAATCAATGTGAATGAAAGAAGAGAGCAATATAACAAATCAAACAATTATGGAAATGAACAACCAATGACATAAATAGTGAACAATATGATAATTCAATAGAAACGCATATGTCAGCTTAATTTACTTAATTTAAATTGATTAAATTGAAGTCATAACGAGATTTCTGATTGGCTAGATAATTAATTTATCGTATAAAGAATGATGTTTACGCCATTGTTAGACCAACGTTAAAAATAATATCAATCTGCCTGACGTAACATTTAAATTTTATACAATCTTATGTAATTTTTACGATCAAATGGCTGTTCTTAGCTATAGTTGATTGGTAAAAATTAAATCATTAGGAATGAATTCAATATTTTTTTTGTTTTATACGATATAAAATGGTTTGGGGCAGTTTACGCTTTATAAACCGCAAAGCGGTTTATAAAAAAGCGTAAACTGTTTCAAACCATTTTATATCGGATAAAACCAATAACTATTGAATTCATTGCTTATAATTGAATTTGTTACTCTTCATTGTAGATAAAAACGGTCATTTGACCTTTAAAATGACGTAAATTTGTACAGAATTCAAACGTAACGTCAGGTGTATTGATACGTTTTTTACGTTAGTCTTACTATGACGTAGGCAACATTCTTCATACGATATAAAATAAATTTTAGCCAATCAGAAAGCGCGTTACAACCAGAATTAAATTATTAAGGAATTAATTTAATACGTATTAGTTTTATCTGACATACAATAGTTTGGAACAGTTTACTCTTTTTTTATAAAACGCTTGGCGGTTTATAAAGCGTTAACTGCCCCTTACCATTCTATATCGAAACCCCCCCCCCCCCCCCCCTAAAAATATTGAATTCCTTAATCAACCATTGTAAAAACAAATAGCCTCCTCTATAAACGTCAACTATATCATTTTTTTATAAACATTTTCTCTTTTTAAAAGCTTTTGGTTATTCTGATTGAACGTATGGATGTTTTACTTTGAAATAAAAAATTGTAAGGATATAACACTAAACAGAATATTGCAACGAGTTTAAAAACATCTATATTTTTAGAAACGATCAATCGAAGCATGAAAGACCGATGTCTTAAATTGCCGCCAATTTTTTATTCAATGTCATTTATTTATTTTGCAAAAGTGTTTTTTAAGTTTTTTACAAATTAGTGCGACAGTGTTCCATTAAAAGTTGGACAATGTTGTAATGTCCTCTGTTAGAAGCTATTTTGATTGGATTTGGTTTTGCTTCCATGCACATCTTCATATCCACACCAAAGTCAAGCAATAGTTTAACAATACTGTAATGTCCGTTTTGACAAGCTATATGAAGAGGTGATACAGCCTGTCTTACACTCAATTGAGTATCAGCGCCTGCGTTCAGTAAAAGCTGAGCACAACTGATATGACCTCCATGACAAGCCATGAAGAGAGGACTTGTTCCGTCTTTCATGCATACATTTACATCTTGTTGCTTACTCAATAAAAGTTCTACAATGCTAAAATGTCCATTTTGACAAGCAACAGAGAGAGGACCTGCCCCATTTGTATTGCATAAATTGACATCAGCTTCATTTTCAATCAAAAGCTTTACGATACCATTGTGTCCAGTGCGACTAGCTACATAAAGTGGACTTATGTTATTTACTTTACATAAATTAACATTGGCTCCATTATCAAGCAAAATCTTAACAAGACTCTCAAATCCGTTTTGACACCCAATAAGAAGGGGACTTTCTGCGTCATTGTTACACATATTTATGTCCACATTTTTGTTTAAAAGCAGTTTAACAATATTGCTATGTCCAGTTTTGCACGCCCAATGCAATGGAGAATCTCCATTTTCATTGCAAAATTCGACATCGGCACCACAACTTAGTAACTTTTGAGCAGTATCATCAAATCCGTATTCACAAGCAATGCCGAGAAGTGTTGATCCATTTATGCTACAGCCATTTATTACAACACCATTATCCATCAAAAACTTTATTACTCTGTCAAATTCGTCGGGACTAGATGAATCAGGATGATTTGAAGAGGTCTCCTTCCCTATTCTAAAATGGGTGCTATTTTTCAAAATATAACATACAACTTTGTCGATCTGTTTTTTACCAACTTTACAAAAATAGTTCGTTTGGTTTTCTTTGCATTTGATCTTCGGTTTACTCTTTGTTAGAAAATCTTGAAAAGATTCAATCTGCAAATTAAGACTAGCTACAAAAAGAGGACTTGCTTCCAACTCTTCGGTTAAATCACAATTGATTTCTCCTGTGTCTAATTGTAGCACATAGCAATTATTTTCTCTGAAACAAGCAATGCAAAGGCGACCTGTAATTTCTTGTTCGTTGTAATTGAGTTTCAAAGCATTGCCGACTGGTAACTTCCCAAAACTCTTTTGTCTTATTTCAATTACTGTCGAGGATTGTTGTATTCTATTATTTGTAAACAGATGATCAATAGCACGCATGTCTTGTATGAAGTAATCTATGGATGCATCCCACTTTGTAGAAGCTAAAAAAAGAGAATCACTCTTTGTTTATATCCTTTGAATCAAAACTATAATTATCTTTCAGGTTAAACTAAGTGATTTGAAAAAAAAATGTTCACATTCATATTACTTTTTTCCTCTGGATTATCTGTTTTCCTTGCTTTTGAAACGCATTTCTTAGTCTTTTTTGACCCTTCTGTCTTTTCTCTTTCATTAACGTTGACTACCAAAGAAGAAATAAATGTTTTATTCCTGGGTTTTTCTCATACCAATGACATGTGTTTTATAATCTACTGCAAATAAATTTGATTCCTTGCATTGATCTCAAAAATTAATTGTAATATAAAAAAACTGCTTAGTTTAACAGTTAACCTATCTTACGCGTTAATAAAAAATCTAATAAACAATTTATGTTACTGGAAGCAAACATTATATCCTATGTCTCACAGTCTCTCTCTTATATTACAGATATTAGGTATAAATGCAATTTGCGTTACTCGGTGTTAATATAAATCAGACCAGAAACAAATAATTATACACTACATTATAAAACACTACCTTTGGTTTTTCGATACAGGTAGATGCCACCAAATAAAATTGCCACAATCACATACACTAATAAAGTTAACATCCATATCAACATCTGGTGCTCCTTGTCCAGTGAGTCTCTGTCTGATATCGTGCTGGGTGTTGCCAGAGTCTTGGAAGTACTGGGTGACAGTTTGTAAAATAATCCATATATTATACATGTACTTCACACGGGTAATTTCTTTAATTTTGTGAATTTTTTTCTGATTCAATATTAAATCCTAAATACTACTTATTAACTAATATTTAACCGTAAATACTACATATTAACTTTTTAGTTTATATCAGCATTTTGAAAGTAAAAATAACTAGATCTGACATTTACTAATACCTATTGTCGATTAAGACATTAAAGGTAGTTTAAAAGAAATTATGAAATAGGCAATTTGTTTACAATGTACATAAGTATGATTATGGTTAAACCTATTTACACTTTTTCTAAAAAAAATCTTCAAGAAGATAAATTAAATTATTCAAAGGCTTCTTTAAAAAAATATGTCCCCAAAATGACAAATATTACTATTCATAAGATAGGGAAGATACTTTTCGTTAATAAAAACGACTTTCAGATCGATGTATCAACAGCAATATATTTATAAATACCTGTTACAGACAGGATCGGCGAGGAAGCACCCATTTCTAATTGACAAACAGCTCTGATCTAAAAGAGGCATGTTTCAGTTTTAAATTTCATAATTGGAGAATATGTTATCCAGATACATGTTTTTGACTAAACGCAATTTTGTAATTATAAATAAGAGGAAATATACAAATTGTTTCTGTTTACATTTAAATATTTCATCACTGAAGTAAGACACATCTGGACACCCTTTCATGAAAGTACGACAGCTCATTGCATCCACTAGAGAATTATGTCTGTAGAGAAATAAGCACATGCCTGAAATCGGAGTAAAGAAAAAAAAATTAAAGTGTAAATGTAGTTTATTCAATTACACAGAGCGCTTAATATCAATCAATGCATAAAATTAACTGTAATTTTAAAACTTCTTTTCAAAACATATTTTTGTTAAAAATATAATGTTTACATAAACCATTTATTATATTCCTTCAATTGACTTTTTTTTACCTTTCTGAATTCGTATTCGAAGATCAGTGTAACAAAACTGTAAAAGTTTTGTAAAGTTTTCATTTGGAATACAGGTGTATCCATTGGTTTTCGTACAGTTTATTGATGATGATCTCTCTCTCCACTCTGTCCTATTTCTGGGGCATAAATCGGTGACATAAACTGGAAACGCATAGCCGTCCAATGGTTTTAAATTCATATAAAACAACTAGTTTAAAAACTCCGATTTATCTGTTCATATTGGGAGTTGATTTTTTGTTTACAAAGTAGTTGATGTTTCCTGACAAAAATTTGACTGACGTAATAAGTGGATGCACCACTCTTTTACTAGCAATATATAGTTACCTGAATATGATGCCGATGATAAAAGAGCAATAATTTTGATAGATTGTTTAATTTTACAGGATCGAAGAGACTTTTTCGGGTATTCTCTTTTACCGACAAAAGGGAATATCCCTTTTTTTTGTTTAAATTTTGTTTGTTTAATATTTAAAAAAAAAGACATTCATAATTACTTAGATTTGTTATTTCGCGGAACTACATGTAACTTTTAATCCATATGCAATTTTAATACTGTTGTGTTTATTCTAATAAATAACACATCGACATTAAAAATCTCACCAGGGTGAAAGGAATAAAGCGATATATAGTGCTAAATTGCCAATGTGTCACATGTACACACAAACCACATAATGATGTATGTAATGCGTATAGAGAATGTACATAATGAGGTAATTGTGTTATGAATAGAGATAATATTTTGCTTATCAATTCCAAACATATTGTATGTTTTTGCCATGTGTGCTAAAAATATATTCAAAACAAGTAAGGCAAACCTGTAACATATTTATAAAAACGTTAATTTTTTTACTAACCAAACGAAAAAAAACCACTATATATACTATGTTATCGTTAAATTTCATTTGAACATAATTATCAAATTGTTTTCATTTCTTGTGTTTTTATTCATCTTTTTTTCCCGATAGATGCCGATGCCCTTTGTGAAAATGCACAATATTTGTTGAGTGAATAATAAACATATATAAACATATAAATTTGAATTATTATGTGCATTTAGAAAATAGTGTCCTTATGTATGTGTTATATAACAACAAATGTAGATACCAGGGACTTTTCAGACTTATTGTTTAACAGTACTATAATGACTGATGTAAAATAAGTAACAAAAAGAGAGTTCTTTTATTATCTATAAAAATATGATACAAGTATTCCAATAGCAAGACTTTTGAACATACATTAAATAAGCATGCTATCTATCTCAATCAATGTGAATGAAAGAAGAGAGCAATATAACAAATCAAACAATTATGGAAATGAACAACCAATGACATAAATAGTGAACAATATGATAATTCAATAGAAACGCATATGTCAGCTTAATTTACTTAATTTAAATTGATTAAATTGAAGTCATAACGAGATTTCTGATTGGCTAGATAATTAATTTATCGTATAAAGAATGATGTTTACGCCATTGTTAGACCAACGTTAAAAATAATATCAATCTGCCTGACGTAACATTTAAATTTTATACAATCTTATGTAATTTTTACGATCAAATGGCTGTTCTTAGCTATAGTTGATTGGTAAAAATTAAATCATTAGGAATGAATTCAATATTTTTTTTGTTTTATACGATATAAAATGGTTTGGGGCAGTTTACGCTTTATAAACCGCAAAGCGGTTTATAAAAAAGCGTAAACTGTTTCAAACCATTTTATATCGGATAAAACCAATAACTATTGAATTCATTGCTTATAATTGAATTTGTTACTCTTCATTGTAGATAAAAACGGTCATTTGACCTTTAAAATGACGTAAATTTGTACAGAATTCAAACGTAACGTCAGGTGTATTGATACGTTTTTTACGTTAGTCTTACTATGACGTAGGCAACATTCTTCATACGATATAAAATAAATTTTAGCCAATCAGAAAGCGCGTTACAACCAGAATTAAATTATTAAGGAATTAATTTAATACGTATTAGTTTTATCTGACATACAATAGTTTGGAACAGTTTACTCTTTTTTTATAAAACGCTTGGCGGTTTATAAAGCGTTAACTGCCCCTTACCATTCTATATCGAAACCCCCCCCCCCCTAAAAATATTGAATTCCTTAATCAACCATTGTAAAAACAAATAGCCTCCTCTATAAACGTCAACTATATCATTTTTTTATAAACATTTTCTCTTTTTAAAAGCTTTTGGTTATTCTGATTGAACGTATGGATGTTTTACTTTGAAATAAAAAATTGTAAGGATATAACACTAAACAGAATATTGCAACGAGTTTAAAAACATCTATATTTTTAGAAACGATCAATCGAAGCATGAAAGACCGATGTCTTAAATTGCCGCCAATTTTTTATTCAATGTCATTTATTTATTTTGCAAAAGTGTTTTTTAAGTTTTTTACAAATTAGTGCGACAGTGTTCCATTAAAAGTTGGACAATGTTGTAATGTCCTCTGTTAGAAGCTATTTTGATTGGATTTGGTTTTGCTTCCATGCACATCTTCATATCCACACCAAAGTCAAGCAATAGTTTAACAATACTGTAATGTCCGTTTTGACAAGCTATATGAAGAGGTGATACAGCCTGTCTTACACTCAATTGAGTATCAGCGCCTGCGTTCAGTAAAAGCTGAGCACAACTGATATGACCTCCATGACAAGCCATGAAGAGAGGACTTGTTCCGTCTTTCATGCATACATTTACATCTTGTTGCTTACTCAATAAAAGTTCTACAATGCTAAAATGTCCATTTTGACAAGCAACAGAGAGAGGACCTGCCCCATTTGTATTGCATAAATTGACATCAGCTTCATTTTCAATCAAAAGCTTTACGATACCATTGTGTCCAGTGCGACTAGCTACATAAAGTGGACTTATGTTATTTACTTTACATAAATTAACATTGGCTCCATTATCAAGCAAAATCTTAACAAGACTCTCAAATCCGTTTTGACACCCAATAAGAAGGGGACTTTCTGCGTCATTGTTACACATATTTATGTCCACATTTTTGTTTAAAAGCAGTTTAACAATATTGCTATGTCCAGTTTTGCACGCCCAATGCAATGGAGAATCTCCATTTTCATTGCAAAATTCGACATCGGCACCACAACTTAGTAACTTTTGAGCAGTATCATCAAATCCGTATTCACAAGCAATGCCGAGAAGTGTTGATCCATTTATGCTACAGCCATTTATTACAACACCATTATCCATCAAAAACTTTATTACTCTGTCAAATTCGTCGGGACTAGATGAATCAGGATGATTTGAAGAGGTCTCCTTCCCTATTCTAAAATGGGTGCTATTTTTCAAAATATAACATACAACTTTGTCGATCTGTTTTTTACCAACTTTACAAAAATAGTTCGTTTGGTTTTCTTTGCATTTGATCTTCGGTTTACTCTTTGTTAGAAAATCTTGAAAAGATTCAATCTGCAAATTAAGACTAGCTACAAAAAGAGGACTTGCTTCCAACTCTTCGGTTAAATCACAATTGATTTCTCCTGTGTCTAATTGTAGCACATAGCAATTATTTTCTCTGAAACAAGCAATGCAAAGGCGACCTGTAATTTCTTGTTCGTTGTAATTGAGTTTCAAAGCATTGCCGACTGGTAACTTCCCAAAACTCTTTTGTCTTATTTCAATTACTGTCGAGGATTGTTGTATTCTATTATTTGTAAACAGATGATCAATAGCACGCATGTCTTGTATGAAGTAATCTATGGATGCATCCCACTTTGTAGAAGCTAAAAAAAGAGAATCACTCTTTGTTTATATCCTTTGAATCAAAACTATAATTATCTTTCAGGTTAAACTAAGTGATTTGAAAAAAAAATGTTCACATTCATATTACTTTTTTCCTCTGGATTATCTGTTTTCCTTGCTTTTGAAACGCATTTCTTAGTCTTTTTTGACCCTTCTGTCTTTTCTCTTTCATTAACGTTGACTACCAAAGAAGAAATAAATGTTTTATTCCTGGGTTTTTCTCATACCAATGACATGTGTTTTATAATCTACTGCAAATAAATTTGATTCCTTGCATTGATCTCAAAACTTAATTGTAATATAAAAAAACTGCTTAGTTTAACAGTTAACCTATCTTACGCGTTAATAAAAAATCTAATAAACAATTTATGTTACTGGAAGCAAACATTATATCCTATGTCTCACAGTCTCTCTCTTATATTACAGATATTAGGTATAAATGCAATTTGCGTTACTCGGTGTTAATATAAATCAGACCAGAAACAAATAATTATACACTACATTATAAAACACTACCTTTGGTTTTTCGATACAGGTAGATGCCACCAAATAAAATTGCCACAATCACATACACTAATAAAGTTAACATCCATATCAACATCTGGTGCTCCTTGTCCAGTGAGTCTCTGTCTGATATCGTGCTGGGTGTTGCCAGAGTCTTGGAAGTACTGGGTGACAGTTTGTAAAATAATCCATATATTATACATGTACTTCACACGGGTAATTTCTTTAATTTTGTGAATTTTTTTCTGATTCAATATTAAATCCTAAATACTACTTATTAACTAATATTTAACCGTAAATACTACATATTAACTTTTTAGTTTATATCAGCATTTTGAAAGTAAAAATAACTAGATCTGACATTTACTAATACCTATTGTCGATTAAGACATTAAAGGTAGTTTAAAAGAAATTATGAAATAGGCAATTTGTTTACAATGTACATAAGTATGATTATGGTTAAACCTATTTACACTTTTTCTAAAAAAAATCTTCAAGAAGATAAATTAAATTATTCAAAGGCTTCTTTAAAAAAATATGTCCCCAAAATGACAAATATTACTATTCATAAGATAGGGAAGATACTTTTCGTTAATAAAAACGACTTTCAGATCGATGTATCAACAGCAATATATTTATAAATACCTGTTACAGACAGGATCGGCGAGGAAGCACCCATTTCTAATTGACAAACAGCTCTGATCTAAAAGAGGCATGTTTCAGTTTTAAATTTCATAATTGGAGAATATGTTATCCAGATACATGTTTTTGACTAAACGCAATTTTGTAATTATAAATAAGAGGAAATATACAAATTGTTTCTGTTTACATTTAAATATTTCATCACTGAAGTAAGACACATCTGGACACCCTTTCATGAAAGTACGACAGCTCATTGCATCCACTAGAGAATTATGTCTGTAGAGAAATAAGCACATGCCTGAAATCGGAGTAAAGAAAAAAAAATTAAAGTGTAAATGTAGTTTATTCAATTACACAGAGCGCTTAATATCAATCAATGCATAAAATTAACTGTAATTTTAAAACTTCTTTTCAAAACATATTTTTGTTAAAAATATAATGTTTACATAAACCATTTATTATATTCCTTCAATTGACTTTTTTTTACCTTTCTGAATTCGTATTCGAAGATCAGTGTAACAAAACTGTAAAAGTTTTGTAAAGTTTTCATTTGGAATACAGGTGTATCCATTGGTTTTCGTACAGTTTATTGATGATGATCTCTCTCTCCACTCTGTCCTATTTCTGGGGCATAAATCGGTGACATAAACTGGAAACGCATAGCCGTCCAATGGTTTTAAATTCATATAAAACAACTAGTTTAAAAACTCCGATTTATCTGTTCATATTGGGAGTTGATTTTTTGTTTACAAAGTAGTTGATGTTTCCTGACAAAAATTTGACTGACGTAATAAGTGGATGCACCACTCTTTTACTAGCAATATATAGTTACCTGAATATGATGCCGATGATAAAAGAGCAATAATTTTGATAGATTGTTTAATTTTACAGGATCGAAGAGACTTTTTCGGGTATTCTCTTTTACCGACAAAAGGGAATATCCCTTTTTTATGTTTAAATTTTGTTTGTTTAATATTTAAAAAAAAAGACATTCATAATTACTTAGATTTGTTATTTCGCGGAACTACATGTAACTTTTAATCCATATGCAATTTTAATACTGTTGTGTTTATTCTAATAAATAACACATCGACATTAAAAATCTCACCAGGGTGAAAGGAATAAAGCGATATATAGTGCTAAATTGCCAATGTGTCACATGTACACACAAACCACATAATGATGTATGTAATGCGTATAGAGAATGTACATAATGAGGTAATTGTGTTATGAATAGAGATAATATTTTGCTTATCAATTCCAAACATATTGTATGTTTTTGCCATGTGTGCTAAAAATATATTCAAAACAAGTAAGGCAAACCTGTAACATATTTATAAAAACGTTAATTTTTTTACTAACCAAACGAAAAAAAACCACTATATATACTATGTTATCGTTAAATTTCATTTGAACATAATTATCAAATTGTTTTCATTTCTTGTGTTTTTATTCATCTTTTTTTCCCGATAGATGCCGATGCCCTTTGTGAAAATGCACAATATTTGTTGAGTGAATAATAAACATATATAAACATATAAATTTGAATTATTATGTGCATTTAGAAAATAGTGTCCTTATGTATGTGTTATATAACAACAAATGTAGATACCAGGGACTTTTCAGACTTATTGTTTAACAGTACTATAATGACTGATGTAAAATAAGTAACAAAAAGAGAGTTCTTTTATTATCTATAAAAATATGATACAAGTATTCCAATAGCAAGACTTTTGAACATACATTAAATAAGCATGCTATCTATCTCAATCAATGTGAATGAAAGAAGAGAGCAATATAACAAATCAAACAATTATGGAAATGAACAACCAATGACATAAATAGTGAACAATATGATAATTCAATAGAAACGCATATGTCAGCTTAATTTACTTAATTTAAATTGATTAAATTGAAGTCATAACGAGATTTCTGATTGGCTAGATAATTAATTTATCGTATAAAGAATGATGTTTACGCCATTGTTAGACCAACGTTAAAAATAATATCAATCTGCCTGACGTAACATTTAAATTTTATACAATCTTATGTAATTTTTACGATCAAATGGCTGTTCTTAGCTATAGTTGATTGGTAAAAATTAAATCATTAGGAATGAATTCAATATTTTTTTTGTTTTATACGATATAAAATGGTTTGGGGCAGTTTACGCTTTATAAACCGCAAAGCGGTTTATAAAAAAGCGTAAACTGTTTCAAACCATTTTATATCGGATAAAACCAATAACTATTGAATTCATTGCTTATAATTGAATTTGTTACTCTTCATTGTAGATAAAAACGGTCATTTGACCTTTAAAATGACGTAAATTTTTACAGAATTCAAACGTAACGTCAGGTGTATTGATACGTTTTTTACGTTAGTCTTACTATGACGTAGGCAACATTCTTCATACGATATAAAATAAATTTTAGCCAATCAGAAAGCGCGTTACAACCAGAATTAAATTATTAAGGAATTAATTTAATACGTATTAGTTTTATCTGACATACAATAGTTTGGAACAGTTTACTCTTTTTTTATAAAACGCTTGGCGGTTTATAAAGCGTTAACTGCCCCTTACCATTCTATATCGAAACCCCCCCCTAAAAATATTGAATTCCTTAATCAACCATTGTAAAAACAAATAGCCTCCTCTATAAACGTCAACTATATCATTTTTTTATAAACATTTTCTCTTTTTAAAAGCTTTTGGTTATTCTGATTGAACGTATGGATGTTTTACTTTGAAATAAAAAATTGTAAGGATATAACACTAAACAGAATATTGCAACGAGTTTAAAAACATCTATATTTTTAGAAACGATCAATCGAAGCATGAAAGACCGATGTCTTAAATTGCCGCCAATTTTTTATTCAATGTCATTTATTTATTTTGCAAAAGTGTTTTTTAAGTTTTTTACAAATTAGTGCGACAGTGTTCCATTAAAAGTTGGACAATGTTGTAATGTCCTCTGTTAGAAGCTATTTTGATTGGATTTGGTTTTGCTTCCATGCACATCTTCATATCCACACCAAAGTCAAGCAATAGTTTAACAATACTGTAATGTCCGTTTTGACAAGCTATATGAAGAGGTGATACAGCCTGTCTTACACTCAATTGAGTATCAGCGCCTGCGTTCAGTAAAAGCTGAGCACAACTGATATGACCTCCATGACAAGCCATGAAGAGAGGACTTGTTCCGTCTTTCATGCATACATTTACATCTTGTTGCTTACTCAATAAAAGTTCTACAATGCTAAAATGTCCATTTTGACAAGCAACAGAGAGAGGACCTGCCCCATTTGTATTGCATAAATTGACATCAGCTTCATTTTCTATCAAAAGCTTTACGATACCATTGTGTCCAGTGCGACTAGCTACATAAAGTGGACTTATGTTATTTACTTTACATTAATTAACATTGGCTCCATTTTCAAGCAAAATCTTAACAAGACTCTCAAATCCGTTTTGACACCCAATAAGAAGGGGACTTTCTGCGTCATTGTTACACATATTTATGTCCACATTTTTGTTTAAAAGCAGTTTAACAATATTGCTATGTCCAGTTTTGCACGCCCAATGCAATGGAGAATCTCCATTTTCATTGCAAAATTCGACATCGGCACCACAACTTAGTAACTTTTGAGCAGTATCATCAAATCCGTATTCACAAGCAATGCCGAGAAGTGTTGATCCATTTATGCTACAGCCATTTATTACAACACCATTATCCATCAAAAACTTTATTACTCTGTCAAATTCGTCGGGACTAGATGAATCAGGATGATTTGAAGAGGTCTCCTTCCCTATTCTAAAATGGGTGCTATTTTTTCAAAATATAACATACAACTTTGTCGATCTGTTTTTTACCAACTTTACAAAAATAGTTCGTTTGGTTTTCTTTGCATTTGATCTTCGGTTTACTCTTTGTTAGAAAATCTTGAAAAGATTCAATCTGCAAATTAAGACTAGCTACAAAAAGAGGACTTGCTTCCAACTCTTCGGTTAAATCACAATTGATTTCTCCTGTGTCTAATTGTAGCACATAGCAATTATTTTCTCTGAAACAAGCAATGCAAAGGCGACCTGTAATTTCTTGTTCGTTGTAATTGAGTTTCAAAGCAGTGCCGACTGGTAACTTCCCAAAACTCTTTTGTCTTATTTCAATTACTGTCGAGGATTGTTGTATTCTATTATTTGTAAACAGATGATCAATAGCACGCATATCTTGTATGAAGTAATCTATGGATGCATCCCACTTTGTAGAAGCTAAAAAAAGAGAATCACTCTTTGTTTATATCCTTTGAATCAAAACTATAATTATCTTTCAGGTTAAACTAAGTGATTTGAAAAAAAAAATGTTCACATTCATATTACTTTTTTCCTCTGGATTATCTGTTTTCCTTGCTTTTGAAACGCATTTCTTAGTCTTTTTTGACCCTTCTGTCTTTTCTCTTTCATTAACGTTGACTACCAAAGAAGAAATAAATGTTTTATTCCTGGGTTTTTCTCATACCAATGACATGTGTTTTATAATCTACTGCAAATAAATTTGATTCCTTGCATTGATCTCAAAACTTAATTGTAATATAAAAAAACTGCTTAGTTTAACAGTTAACCTATCTTACGCGTTAATAAAAAATCTAATAAACAATTTATGTTACTGGAAGCAAACATTATATCCTATGTCTCACAGTCTCTCTCTTATATTACAGATATTAGGTATAAATGCAATTTGCGTTACTCGGTGTTAATATAAATCAGACCAGAAACAAATAATTATACACTACATTATAAAACACTACCTTTGGTTTTTCGATACAGGTAGATGCCACCAAATAAAATTGCCACAATCACATACACTAATAAAGTTAACATCCATATCAACATCTGGTGCTCCTTGTCCAGTGAGTCTCTGTCTGATATCGTGCTGGGTGTTGCCAGAGTCTTGGAAGTACTGGGTGACAGTTTGTAAAATAATCCATATATTATACATGTACTTCACACGGGTAATTTCTTTAATTTTGTGAATTTTTTTCTGATTCAATATTAAATCCTAAATACTACTTATTAACTAATATTTAACCGTAAATACTACATATTAACTTTTTAGTTTATATCAGCATTTTGAAAGTAAAAATAACTAGATCTGACATTTACTAATACCTATTGTCGATTAAGACATTAAAGGTAGTTTAAAAGAAATTATGAAATAGGCAATTTGTTTACAATGTACATAAGTATGATTATGGTTAAACCTATTTACACTTTTTCTAAAAAAAATCTTCAAGAAGATAAATTAAATTATTCAAAGGCTTCTTTAAAAAAATATGTCCCCAAAATGACAAATATTACTATTCATAAGATAGGGAAGATACTTTTCGTTAATAAAAACGACTTTCAGATCGATGTATCAACAGCAATATATTTATAAATACCTGTTACAGACAGGATCGGCGAGGAAGCACCCATTTCTAATTGACAAACAGCTCTGATCTAAAAGAGGCATGTTTCAGTTTTAAATTTCATAATTGGAGAATATGTTATCCAGATACATGTTTTTGACTAAACGCAATTTTGTAATTATAAATAAGAGGAAATATACAAATTGTTTCTGTTTACATTTAAATATTTCATCACTGAAGTAAGACACATCTGGACACCCTTTCATGAAAGTACGACAGCTCATTGCATCCACTAGAGAATTATGTCTGTAGAGAAATAAGCACATGCCTGAAATCGGAGTAAAGAAAAAAAAATTAAAGTGTAAATGTAGTTTATTCAATTACACAGAGCGCTTAATATCAATCAATGCATAAAATTAACTGTAATTTTAAAACTTCTTTTCAAAACATATTTTTGTTAAAAATATAATGTTTACATAAACCATTTATTATATTCCTTCAATTGACTTTTTTTTACCTTTCTGAATTCGTATTCGAAGATCAGTGTAACAAAACTGTAAAAGTTTTGTAAAGTTTTCATTTGGAATACAGGTGTATCCATTGGTTTTCGTACAGTTTATTGATGATGATCTCTCTCTCCACTCTGTCCTATTTCTGGGGCATAAATCGGTGACATAAACTGGAAACGCATAGCCGTCCAATGGTTTTAAATTCATATAAAACAACTAGTTTAAAAACTCCGATTTATCTGTTCATATTGGGAGTTGATTTTTTGTTTACAAAGTAGTTGATGTTTCCTGACAAAAATTTGACTGACGTAATAAGTGGATGCACCACTCTTTTACTAGCAATATATAGTTACCTGAATATGATGCCGATGATAAAAGAGCAATAATTTAAGTTGTGTATGAAGGATTCTTTTTACCTTGGAACGCATATACCACATGTTCCTTGCTTCAGTATATACTAGATTGAAAAATGTGAGTTGTTTGCTTAATCAGATTATATAATTACGTATTAAGTTTGTAACAGACTAATAACAGAAAAAAATCGAGTTGATTAGTCTCATTGACGGCAAAGCAAAGCTGACCGTCTATGAGACTCCGCAGGTACATAAATAATCCTCTAATCTATATGACGTTACAATGAACAACGTGATGTCAAAATTAACCTGTCAATTTTTAATCTATCTCTGGTTCAAATTATGATAAATATATAGGCGTAAAATGTCACAAGAATCTACTCTTAAGTATTATCATTGATGACGTCACATGCCAGTTTGATAATGAAGAGTATTTTCGAGAAAAAAATCGTCGAAATGCAGTGTAAACAATGCTTAAGTACGACAGATACCTAATGTTTATATTGGTGTCAGTTAGGAAATAACGGCTATTGGTACTTTGCGGAACGGAACGGAACGTAACGGAACCAGTTAAGAGGCCCCAAAAGGGGAAACAAGATTTTTTTTAAACGTCATTTTTTCAATTTAACTTATCGTAAATGGAAGATTGTTTTACAAATGAAGATTGTTTTAATGAACTGTGTATTACATAAAATATGCTACCATTTGCTCTATAAGTCAATACACGCTTCTTTCCCGAGAAAACCTGAAGTCACTACATGTAGTTGTTTTATGATGTTTGATTGACACTGTAAATATAAAGTTGAGGTTTAAACCAAACTCAATTAATATGTCTGTGTAACGTCGATGAACATTACTTAAGTAATCTTTCTTCTGAATAGATTTCTTCTGATTCCGTTCCGTTCCGCAAAATACCATTACCCGTGTGGATATTGGTATTTAACGGAACGGAACGGAATCTTTCAAACTTCTTAAATAAAGGAAAATATCATAACAACTACTCACCGTTCCTTGAATTTTTTTCATATTCTTTAAAGATGATTGAGTCTATCAATCAAATCAATTCAGTCATCTTGTGTATTTGCTGATTATTAATTTCAGCGTTTGTGTGCGTGTGCTGCATACAACAACAACTCTGTTTTCATTTTTTTTTTATCAATTTCATATCATTGTCACGGCAGAACTAACTATAGTTGGTTAATTAAGCTAGCAAAAACACAATGCTTATATCAAGTAGAATTCATATTATACCAAGATCATTCGCAGCGCAGGGATAATATCGATAAAAATACTTGATAGTCTTATTTGAAATAAATTTGAATGAATGATGATATAACAAATGTTGTTACCATACTTATGAATAATTTTCTTCTGGTTCCGTTCCGTTCTGCAAAATACCATTACCCGTGTGGATATTGGTATTTAACGGAACGGAACGGAACCGTTTAAAAATTTTGAAATATAAAATATATCATAACAACTACTAGCTGTTTGTTTATTTCTATGTTATTTTGAGATAAATGAAGCAAACCAACAAATCATTTCATCAATTCAAACATCTTGCATATGTGCATATCACTCCTGTGTTGTGTACAGCTATAACTTTTATTTCATCTATGATACTACATTACTTACACGGATGATATTACTAGTTTGTTCATCAAGCTAGCAATAACGCAATGTGTATCCCATATTACGTAGAATTCTAAAATATAACGAGCACATTCGCAAGGAAAAAGTTTAATATTCATCACTTACCTTCCGTCTGAACAATTTTCTTCTGGTTCCGTTCCGTTCCGCAAAATACCATTACCCGTGTGGATATTGGTATTTAACGGAACGGAACGGAATCTTTTAAACTTTTTAAATAATGGAAAATATCATAACAACTACTCACCGTTCGTTAAATTTTTTATCATATTCTTTAAAGATGAATGAGTCTATCAATCAAATCAATTCAGTCATCTTGTGTATTTGCTGATTATTAATTTCAGCGTTTGTGTGCGTGTGCTACATACAACAACAACTCTGTTTTCATTTTTTTTTTATCAATTTCATATCATTGTCACGGCAGAACTAACTATAGTTGGTTAATTAAGCTAGCAAAAACACAATGCTTATATCAAGTAGAATTCATATTATACCAAGATCATTCGCAGCGCAGGGATAATATCGATAAAAATACTTGATAGTCTTATTTGAAATAAATTTGAATGAATGATGATATAACAAATGTTGTTACCATACTTATAAATAATTTTCTTCTGGTTCCGTTCCGTTCCGCAAAATACCATTACCGGTGTGGATATTGGTATTTAACGGAACGGAACGGAACCGTTTAAAAATTTTGAAATATAAAATATATCATAACAACTACTAGCTGTTTGTTTATTTCTATGTTATTTTGAGATAAATGAAGCAAACCAACAAATCATTTCATCAATTCAAACATCTTGCATATGTGCATATCACTCCTGTGTTGTGTACAGCTATAACTTTTATTTCATCTATGATACTACATTACTTACACGGATGATATTACTAGTTTGTTCATCAAGCTAGCAATAACGCAATGTGTATCCCATATTACGTAGAATTCTAAAATATAACGAGCACATTCGCAAGGAAAAAGTTTAATATTCATCACTTACCTTCCGTCTGAACAATTTTCTTCTGGTCCCGTTCCGTTCCGCAAAATACCATTACCCGTGTGGATATTGGTATTTAACGCAACGGAACGGAATCTTTCAAACTTTTTAAATAATGGAAAATATCATAACAACTACTCACCGTTCGTTAAATTTTTTTTCATATTCTTTAAAGATGAATGAGTCTATCAATCAAATCAATTCAGTCATCTTGTGTATTTGCTGATTATTAATTTCAGCGTTTGTGTGCGTGTGCTACATACAACAACAACTCTGTTTTCATTTTTTTTTTATCAATTTCATATCATTGTCACGGCAGAACTAACTATAGTTGGTTAATTAAGCTAGCAAAAACACAATGCTTATATCAAGTAGAATTCATATTATACCAAGATCATTCGCAGCGCAGGGATAATATCGATAAAAATACTTGATAGTCTTATTTGAAATAAATTTGAATGAATGATGATATAACAAATGTTGTTACCATACTTATGAATAATTTTCTTCTGGTTCCGTTCCGTTCCGCAAAATACCATTACCGGTGTGGATATTGGTATTTAACGGAACGGAACGGAACCGTTTAAAAATTTTGAAATTTTTTATAATATGAAAAATATCATAACAAGCACGGCATTTATATATTCAATCTATAAGGAACATGTATTTGTTACGGGAGTTTACGGGAGATTTAAAGAGTTTGTTTATCAAATTAACAATACACAATGTTTACATCCAGTAGAATTTTATATTATATCAAACATATTCTGAGGGATAACATTATTTCCAAAAATAATTGATGGCTTTATTTGTAATACATTAAAATAGATATTAATATAAGAATATGGATTCCATACTTATTAATAATTTTCTCATGATTCCGTTCCGTTCCGCAAAATACCAATACCCGTGTGGATATTGGTATTTAACGGAACGGAACGGAATCTTTTACATTTTTTAAGCCATCTCAGGGCTTTGTTCGTACGATCAGTTTTATAATAGAGATTAACTGCCACTGATCATGGCTAAATATACATTTACATGCTTTATATGTTAAAAATATAATGTGCACATTAAATGGATTGCATGTCACTGAATTTTCATATCCATGATACAGCAAGAGACAGATTATCATAATGTTGATTAAATGTGCTTAATCATGTGTCTCTGTATTCCGCTTGTAAGTTTGTGTTACTAATCAGTGCAGTCTAATTGCAACTTCTCGGGCCTTCCCGACAGGCTCGGAAAAAACATGAATGCATTAACATTACCGGATGTTAGAATTTTATACAAAATGGAGTTGCTTCCCATTTAAATAAGGATAGACTAAACAGCCTTGTGTGTCGTTTTTCGTGGTATAGTTTAGGATATATCGTTGGCTTTAATGAAGTCTATGTCAGGTCTCAACAGATCATAGATTGTGTTGTATTTATATCAAGTTTTATAAAAATGGATGTTACCATGTACGCCTATCTAATATTTTCAATTGTGTCAATTTCAACTGTTACCCTCCAAAAGAGGACTATTTATTTTTCTATACTGAATGTTTTAATTTTAGAGAACATTTTACTGCTTCTACATAGAAATGACGAGAATTATACAGCAAACCGTACGCGTATGTAACAATTTGCGTGTTACCCCTTGCCAAGGGAGTTGCTAATGCTGAGGGTAATATAACGGATTATCAACTGCGTCTAAACCAATCAGATTTCAGTATTTTTTTTAATTCGAACTTTCATGTACAAGTTATTCACATCACCTTATATATTTAGTTTTACAGTGCATACACATCATATATTCACTTCATTTGAGATTTAGAATATAAGTATAATATAGACACAGTCACATACCGAAGATAAAAAAGCACATGTACAGACAAGTGTATACACCGACAGACAGACGTATATATGCACAAACAATCTCGAAAACTTGCTTTCAGAAATTAACATAGAATTATAATAAAACAAAATATTCAGAAATGTATTTATTGGCCAATAAATCTCTCATCGACGGTAGAAACTAAAATATACATATAAAGACAAATGAATTCAAAGCACAAATCACACACCAACGCTAGATCAACATACAGACTTGAATCACAACGACAATTGATACCCTTATGGCCCGTCATACTATTACTTATTAGGTTAGTTACTGACTCACTACGCCTCGCCATCTATGAGATTGATCAACCCAATATATTTCCGTAGTGAGTCAGTAACTAACCTAATAAGTGTTTTGTTTTCCCAAGAACTATCAAGCGACATGTTTATTCACAAATAGCGATGATCTACGCAAAGCCATGTACAAGATGTCTAACATCTCGTGCAATTTAACTCATTTAAACTCTTCAAAATTTTCAATCTCACCTTTCAAATACTCTTTAAAAATCTTTGCTTCACCCATGTTTACTTACAATGTTTTGTTCCTATTCAATTTTAAATGTTTTCTCCCTTTCCTCTGCAGAGATTTGATCAAATATCGACGCTGTCATTTTGTTCTCCTCCAGACAAAACAATGTGACGTCAATATTCTAAGGGCAACTACTCTAATTTTAATGAATTTCAAAGGGCAACTACTCCAAATACATTAAGAACTTACGGCATGCGGTTTATGTATTGAATTCAATGAAATGTCGAAATGAGTAACGAAGCGTCGGCCAATGACGGCCATATTGCCTAATACTAGTATTATTTCTCACCGAACAAATATAAAGATATGTGCACGTGCTATGTTTAAACCAATGAAAGTGTGACATTTCAGTCCAAGGGAAAACAATTATATATGTGCGAACTTTAAAACAGAGATTTCATATCATTAAAGTCACAGGGGCTTGGTTGTTGGATAGTGAATTTTCTAATTATTTGTTCCCGAAGAAAAAATTGATTAAAATTTGTAATCTTATGTGTATTTCTGTGTATTGCAATAAATAAATTCACTGAAACCCCCCGTTTCAGCCATGTTTAAAAAGTGTATTCAATGTACATTAAAAGAAGTAAAGGGACGACACTCGCCATTTTGGATTTATAGGGGGTCCTCGTTTCAAGCTATGTTTTAAACAAATTCTTCCATTTCTCCAACGATTACTGACGAGATCTAGGTTGTAAAATGTTAAAATGACTTATTCTTATCGTCTGACTACATCTGTACGCTGCATAATAAAAACATCGTTCCGAAATGTACTAGATACTCGCCAAACTTATCGAACTTATTGAAATGCACATATGCAAGATGTTTGAATTGATGAAATGACTTGTTGGTTTGCTTCATTTATCTCAAAATAACATAGAAATAAACAAACAGCTAGTAGTTGTTATGATATATTTTATATTTCAAAATTTTTAAACGGTTCCGTTCCGTTAAATACCAATATCCACACCGGTAATGGTATTTTGCGGAACGGAACGGAACCAGAAGAAAATTATTTATAAGTATGGTAACAACATTTGTTATATCATCATTCATTCAAATTTATTTCAAATAAGACTATCAAGTATTTTTATCGATATTATCCCTGCGCTGCGAATGATCTTGGTATAATATGAATTCTACTTGATATAAGCATTGTGTTTTTGCTAGCTTAATTAACCAACTAGTTAGTTCTGCCGTGACAATGATATGAAATTGATAAAAAAAAAATGAAACAGAGTTGTTATTGTATGCAGCACACGCACACAAACGCTGAAATTAATAATCAGCAAATACACGAGATGACTGAATTGATTTGATTGATAGACTCATTCATCTTTAAAGAATCTGATAAAAAATTCAAGGAACGGTGAGTAGTTGTTATGATATTTTCCATTATTTAAAAAGTTTGAAAGATTCCGTTCCGTTCCGTTAAATACCAATATCCACACGGGTAATGGTATTTTGCGGAACGGAACGGAACCAGAAGAAAATTATTTATAAGTATGGTAACAACATTTGTTATATCATCATTCATTCAAATTTATTTCAAATAAGACTATCAAGTATTTTTATCGATATTATCCCTGCGCTGCGAATGATCTTGGTATAATATGAATTCTACTTGATATAAGCATTGTGTTTTTGCTAGCTTAATTAACCAACTAGTTAGTTCTGCCGTGACAATGATATGAAATTGATAAAAAAAAAATGAAACAGAGTTGTTATTGTATGCAGCACACGCATACAAACGCTGAAATTAATAATCAGCAAATACACGAGATGACTGAATTGATTTGATTGATAGACTCATTCATCTTTAAAGAATCTGATAAAAAATTCAAGGAACGGTGAGTAGTTGTTATGATATTTTCCATTATTTAAAAAGTTTGAAAGATTCCGTTCCGTTCCGTTAAATACCAATATCCACACGGGTAATGGTATTTTGCGGAACGGAACGGAACCAGAAGAAAATTTTTCAGACGGAAGGTAAGTGATGAATATTAAACTTTTTCCTTGCGAATGTGCTCGTTATACTTTAGAATTCTACGTAATATGGGATACACATTGCGTTATTGCTAGCTTGATGAACAAACTAGTAATATCATCCGTGTAAGTAATGTAGAATCATAGATGAAATAAAAGTTATAGCTGTACACAACACAGGAGTGATATGCACATATGCAAGATGTTTGAATTGATGAAATGATTTGCTTCATTTATCTCAAAATAACATAGAAATAAACTCACAGCTAGTAGTTGTTATGATGTTTTCCTTTATTTAAAAAGTTTGAAAGATTCCGTTCCGTTCCGTTTAATACCAATATCCACACGGGTAATGGTATTTTGCGGAACGGAACGGAATCAGAAGAAATCTATTCAGAAGAAAGATTACTTAAGTAATGTTCATCGACGTTACACACACAGATTAATTGAGTTTGGTTTTAACCTCAACTTTATATTTACAGTGTCAATCAAACATCATAAAACAACTAGTGACTTCATGTTTTCTCGGGAGGGAAGCGTGTATTGACTTATAGAGCAATGGGTAGCATATTTTATGTAATACACAGTTCATTAAAACAGCAAAATTTGTAAAACAATCTTCCATTTACGATAAGTTAAATTGAAATAATGACGTTTTAAAAAAATCTTGTTTCCCCTTTTGGGGCCTCTTAACTGGTTCCGTTCCGTTCCGTTCCGTTCCGCAAAGTACCAATAGCCGAAATAACCATATAACACGGGCATAGATATTTTGTTTTATAAGCGAGTGTTACAAGCAGATACCCATGCATGGCGTGACCGGCCTTTCTTCTGTCAGTGTGTACAAAACAAGTAAACGTATTACACTACCCCAAATATTATTAAAGTTGAATTTGGCAAAAATCAAAAGAATATGGCCTTCAATACTTTAAAACTGTTGCTAGAATCCTTTGTTCAATTGTTTCGAATGAAAATTACAAATGAATGTATTTTCATTTAAATACAAGAAGTTGAGTGGTTTCGGATAAATCAAAATGACAATATATATTTTATGCAATTAACAATATTATTCTAGCAGTTATACAATTAAACAAGTGCTCTATTTTAAACTGTCATGTGATACCACAGTAGGACAATATCGACGTGATTTCGAAGAGGAAATATTTTAGTGAGCACTATCACTTCATATTAATATGCAGCATTGTTTTCGTAAAAATAATCAGTTTTAAAAATGATCATTATATCAACGGTCAATAAACTCGGAGTTGCCTTTACCTACCTGCATGATTATCTATGTAGAGCAGTGTTTTAATTACGGCTTCGAGAAAAATATGCAAGAGACATGTTTTATAATCTTAAGAAAAATGTCCACAGTAAACCCAATCATAAAATATGCTCATACGCAAAGATAGGCTATGGTTTAAATACATTGAATGGAAATAAGAGGTTTCGAGATATAAGACAAAATAAAACAAAGAAATTGTGGTGGTTATCTGCATAAACGAACCCAGTTGATTTCACGATTCAAGAGACAAACTTTGAGCCAGATATCTTAAAGATACAACAAAGCCAGGGATGTATATTTTGAAGCAGCAATTTCACGGATATTATTCAACTTTCAATCAATCCAAAAATCAATCCAAGAGCTTGAAAATAAACAAGAAAAATTGAAAGGAAAACACACAAGCGAAATACATTTTTCTAATGTAATAATGTTCTGTAAGTCAGTCAATTATCCACTGGAAAAGAGATGCTGCAAGGTGCTAATGGTATAAAAATTTGCTCCGCTAGAGCGGTAAATGATGCAATTCATTTTGGGAGACCGTCGTTTTGAGATTGCAAACTGAATAAATGAATATACAAAAGTACTTAAAGATAGTTTTGTTTGTCATTTTTATCTAAACCCTTATTTCAGTAGTAAAATATTAATACTTACTAATTGAAAAGGTTGGATCACTGAATACACCAATGGACTAAACATTATTAAAAACAGTCGACTTGCTTCTGCCATGTTCACTTGTACAAAAAGGTATCTTAAATCAGTTCTATACATGTACTGTGTAACGATTATCTGTTTTTGTTGTAGGTTTTATTTGCTTTGCACACTAATACGATAAGCGGTATCGCAATGGTGACGTCCCATGCAAAAGTGTTTTATCTGTACTATTGTATATCTGGTAATTTTCGCGATTATCTAATTTTTGTTTTTCTGCAATTTCGGTCAAATCAAAAGTAAAGTGAATACGCGGAAATTATATTCTATATTATTTTCTATAAGAAACTTTTAAAATCGCAAATATTGAACGACGCAGATGCTTCATATTTCCCCAATTTTAGCATATTTTGTGACACGCGAAAAAAACCTGGATACACAGTATTTTGTGTTTTTTTCTTTTGTCTATATTTAATCTCATTCCTTAACATTATGCTTTTATCTGAGCTCAAATAGAAAACACCTGTGACTTTTTCGTCATCTTATTTCAGTGACTATTTATTTTTATAAAAGAGGTCTACATTAGCAACAGTGCATATATTTAAAAAAATCAAAGTACTGAGGAACTGACGGGAGTTGATTTTGTCGATGTATATTTTAGAATCAATGATATGTTATTCTGCATGACAAATACATGTAGTTTCTAATTTGAATCACGCACATTTTTATAATATGAATTTTTTTACTTTTTCGACAAGAATGTCGAGAAACGCACATATGAATCACGTTAAATAGTATTTAAAGGTAAAATTGAATCAATCAAATTATGTATCCGTAATAGAAATATTTTTCGATAATTGTATGGATCCAATATTGAACTCTAGTCTCGTTCAACCAAACGCTCAGCTGGCACTGTAAATATCCGACAAGGATTTACGGAGACAGCCGAGCGTCAAGTTGAACGAGACTCTATTGAACTCTGGCGTAGAAATACATACGACTACAAAAACTATTTAAATTGTTCGTACCATTTAAAATCTGACTATTTTCAAAATATTTATACATACGTTTCCTTGAAAAACAATGCTTTAGCGTACAGTACATCGAACTTATCAATTATTTTCAAGAACTAAGACTTATCAGCAGCAATGATTTGTGCTGAGGTCCAAACACTGTTTCATTTTCGGTTTGTCTGAGTAACTGCATAGGAGAGTAATTATTGATTAAAATCAACTCCCAAAAACGAACCATGCTAACTTTAAAAACCAGGAGTAAACATTTAACAGTGTAAAATCGTTGTTATGTGATAATGCGGAAAATAACGAACTAAAATGATTAGTTTGATTTTGTTAATATAACCAAACATTTGAATATTGATTGTTGTTTAAATTTGCTTAAATGCAGAAGGGAAAAAGGAAAGAGACAAACAGACAGACAATTGTACAAATGTAAACACTGTTCGTACAAACGTAGCTTATTCAGTACCCAAACTAATTACACTACTGATTTTCAGTCGGTACTTAAATAATCTTTTATTTTATAGACAGCATTTTGTTAGGTATTTTTCTTGCACAAACAATTATATTGATATTGCAAAGTTTTTAGACAATATAATCTTGTGTAAACAAATAATTCATTCTATTTGTTTTCAACATCATAAGTTAGGTTTTTTTTTCATCTTGTTATTAAAACTTCGATAAGATAATGTAAATGGGAATTATAATGATGATATGTAAAGAAAACTTGAAAGTGAATACATGTTTTGAGATACTCATCTGTTCATCTGCACATGTATATTGTAAATAAAAAACATGCTATCACTTAATATTTATTTAAATCAACAAGACATACAACAGAAGCGTTCACGACCAAAATAGTATCGTATCAACTTGTTCTTCATAGCAGATTATTATGTCTGGGTTGCCTCTTGACGATACCTGATGACTTCTCGTGTTATGATTAAGAGCAATACAAGTGATATAATAGAACCTGTTGGAATTGTTATCTGTCGTACAACTGTGACAATAGTTTCTTGTAGTTTATTCGTGGCATCTCCTCCCTTTGTTTCTACCAAAACCGTCGTTTCTTCTATTAAAAAAAATAAGTTAGATTAAAATAATTGAAGGGACATGGTCACGATTTTGGTGTAATTCTATTTTTCTGTTTTTATTATTTACAATGCTTTAGAAATGCATTTCTAATTATCTATTTGAATTTGAGAGTCAGTCTTTAAGGTTTAAGCAAGATACGGGGCTCACAAATATGTGTCATGTAAACAAGGTTCGTGCCCTGTTTTTGTTTACATAGGTTCAATATACCAATAAAAAATCTTTTTCAAGCTGATTTTTCTATTTTCTTATTCATTTTAAGCATAAATAAACAGTTCTCTAACGTTTCACATATTCAACACTCAAAATGTAAGCAAAAGCTTTGTTTACATGGCAAAGACTTGTATGCTTTTTCACTGTAACTCAACAAATGACTCAAATTCTGGTTGCCTATTAAGAATGCCCCACTGAAGCATTGTAAACATTAAAATCGGAAAAATAATTTTTGACAAAAATCGTGACCCATTTAGTATTTAATCAATCGGTGGCAAGTATTACGTTTTGAGAAATTAAACTTTTGAAATATGAATATACACATACGACATGCGAAATATAACTATTAACCGTTTAAATTTACTCATTTATAATCACCTGTTCACAAAATGTAAAATGCGCAAACATAATTTTTTTAAAAGGAAATTAACTACTGAATACACTGTGGTAAAATATAAGCAAAATGCACCAACCAAAAAATGCAATATTGTATGACATTTTTAGCATCATCATTATTCTTAATTAAGGTAATCACATTATAAATAACCATATAACAACGCAAGCTAATACAATTAAAACTGATGTAGTGTACGTAATATGACATAAACTACATATTGTTTGTGAATGGACCACTTACCTTGGTGGTTATTTTGTTTCATACCTAAACAATATACAATGGTATTCCATTGCAGGTGGGAATCAAAAATTTTAGAAATGTAACGCCATAATATAGGTATATTATCATACTGTAAAAGCTATTGAAATCATGGTAGCTTCAAATATGCTTTGTCTAAAGAAATTGTTGAACATTTCACTTAATATTAAACAACAATTATGTTAATAATTGTATTTATGTGTTGAATGCTATAATTTTATTTGCTGATTTATTGTATTTTTCATGTTTATGTTTGATTAGATAAGTTGCATTTCTTTCCCAGGCCTTGTAGAGGTCGTTGGCCATATTATGTAATTTCCCTGCAGTGGTCACTTTCCATGTCTATTTTTAGCCCAAATTCCTAGTCTAAAAACCTCCCAGTGACCTATTATGTAATTGTTAACAATTCCATGGTGTTATTCTACCCAAATTTAATTTAATAGCCAATCAAATTAAGCGATACGGTCACGTGGTTTGATGCGGTCAGTATCTGACCAGTGAGAGTAGGGTCATTCTGTCTTCATCTATGAGAGTGTTAGCACGAGTAATGTTTTGATACACCCACCACCATCCCCGTTTCACCACTCCAATATTCGAAAGTTGCATACATGTACAAAATATTGTTATTTTGCATCTGTCATATTTTATTTTTGAGGTGCCATCTTTTTGCTGGTTTTGTATATATTGTATATAATTTTGAACAAAATATTTTTTTATGTATTTTAAAGGGATCAGCATATTGATAAGTTATTTAACATTTTGTGTGAACAGTTTTGGGTCTGATCCCCTACTGTGTTGTTTATATTTTTCTTTACTTTTGTCATTTTTAATAAATGACATATTTCATCATGCACAAGTGTTGAGTTTATTTATCAGACAGCAAAAACGGAGCTGCGGTGAGGTTGTGCAGCATGAAAAAACATAAAGTACTATTTTATTTCAATAGCACGTATAATATTTTTCGTAAGAAAAAAAGTTTAAAATTGACGTACAAAATAAGAACTATACGCGACAAGGTCTAATCCCCCCCCTTCTTTTATAAATTAGAGAAAATAATCATGTCTTAATGATATTTTGATGAAACATAAAACGGAACATGCTAGTTAACGAAGTTTAAAAGTTGTTTAACATCAATTATTCCTCGTTCCTGTATGACGTCACGTAAGTGGGACATTTCCTGCATTTTCATAAAAGCATGAACATTTCACCAGTTTTTCTTTATATTCAATAGTAGGAGGTATATATAATGCAACTCTAAAATCATTTTTACCAATAGTATTGTTTATATCAATTTGCATATCATATTAAAGAATGGTGTTGGGACGAACGTGCGCTCGATGTTTCTTTTTTTTTAAATTGGTAGGAAGTTCCCCATTTTTTTGGCCAAAATACCTTCTGTTTTTGAAATTAGTTCATCATTAACATCTCGTATTTCTATTATGACTTCGAATAGACAATTTATTTTTAAAAACTTGAATTATATACATATCAACATATCTTTTAGCAAATTTCTTTTCATTGATGCTCAATATATATTTTGACATTTTTTGGCATAAAAACTTGAGCTCTTTATCCCTCACATAGTTCCTTGAAATATACTCAATTGGGCCCATTTTAGATCAACAAATAGAGTACTGGATTTGTAGACACTGGCTCAAATGTATTCGTAAATGTAGCCAATGGCCTACAAATTACTAGATATTGATTAAAGTTAGTTTGCACATACAAATATTGTTTGTGCAGTGCTAATCATAGACATAAGTTTCAGAAAGGCCATAGAGAATTCAGGGAAAAAAACCCACTATGTTCGAATTACTTTTGTCATAAACAAATCTGTAAATATTCTTCATCTAGGCTCTCTTTAAAGATTAAATTATGGATAATTCATGGACATTAAAAACTACATGTTAAACACTTTTCGTTATTTGAATCCATGGCGTATATAGTGTTGATCTAACCGACTAATTTATGAACTCATTACATACACACTATCGGCTATTTACAGTTGTTTGTTTTTTTGTATAACATGAGTCTAAAAATGTTATTCATATTAATGAAGAATTCAACACTTTCTCCAGCAACGTTTTGACATTCGGAACTATCGGGGTTTTTCATTTGAAATGCACTGAGTTAGAGTTATCTCCCGTATTTCCTTTAAAGAAATATACATGTATAAGACAAATTTTCAATGAAAATTTGCACGTATTTGTAAAATTGTTTTTGAGTTTATCCATGCAAATGTGATATTGTGGAAACAAAAACTAGAGAGCCTCCTGTGATTTAGCCTTAATGTAATGCGCATGCGCAAGATTGTAAAATCCGAAAAATCCATATTTTTTTATTATTAATTAGCCAAGCTTGATTGAGAAAAAAAAATTGGTAATCTTCAAGTGCCAATAATGTTTAAAATATATAAACCAATTGTCAGTACTCTTCCGATTCCTCGGTATTAAAGCCCCCAAAATCGAGTCTATTATTTTTAATATACATGTAGTAGTATAGATAGATACGATCAAGGCGAGGTTTGCGGCCACATAAAGATACCTTAAATTTACATTGTCATATAACACTAGATACCCCTTTGTTCAGATATGAGTAACAGATAGAAGTTTCTCATGAGGTCGTTGAACCTATTTTAAATGGGTTTTTGTTTTGTTTTTGTTTACATTGAAGTAGTTTAAAATGTTGACTTTTGTTGCATTTTATTCTATGTATAATAGAAATGAAATCTAAATGCAAATTGCAAACCTTAATTTAATTTACAAAATTATCTTCATGATATACATGTAAATACAATAATTGTTAAGAATCTTTTCATTGAAATATCCGAGAAACCCATGTATAGCTTTCGGACATCGTTCAAACATATTAGAAACTATAGTTTACCATGAAACAGATATGTTCATAAACATTAAATAAGAATAAGATGAATGACAACTATTGTAAACTTTAAACATACCATTGATTATACCTTTGGAACAGATAACGTTGGGATAAAATTTGCAAATAAATTAATTTGTAAGCAATGAACAGATTGTGTTTTATGTCAATCGGAATAAATGGAATATGAATAAAATGGTGAAGTTGAAGGGGAATTTCCCCTCCTAAATTGGTTTAGCAAAACAATCTCTTATCTGAAAGGGTTGGTTGGGAAGGAGGGGTGATCAAGACTAAAGTGAATCTTGACCTAAAGAACAGAATTTAGAGATATGATATATTGTCCATTAAGCTAAAGCAAAAGTAACTAAAGCAACGTACATAAATATATCATTGATTTCAACAATAACAATAATTGTTAAGAATCTTTTCATTGAAATATCCGAGAAACCCATGTATAGCTTTCGGACATCGTTCAAACATATTAGAAACTATAGTTTACCATGAAACAGATATGTTCATAAACATTAGATAAGAATAAGATGAATGACAACTATTGTAAACTTTAAACATACCATTGATTATACCTTTGGAACAGATAACGTTGGGATAAAATTTGCAAATAAATTAATTTGTAAGCAATGAACAGATTGTGTTTTATGTCAATCGGAATAAATGGAATATGAATAAAATGGTGAAGTTGAAGGGGAATTTCCCCTCCTAAATTGGTTTAGCAAAACAATCTCTTATCTGAAAGGGTTGGTTGGGAAGGAGGGGTGATCAAGACTAAAGTGAATCTTGACCTAAAGAACAGAATTTAGAGATATGATATATTGTCCATTAAGCTAAAGCAAAAGTAACTAAAGCAACGTACATAAATATATCATTGATTTCAAAATATATATAATTATGTTTGCTATTTCAGGCTTGTTTATTTAAAGTGATCGTAGGTTTTAATTTTCTTAAATTTTACAGTGATTATTAATCAGGTAAAATTCAATTTAGCTTACGGACATTGTATCACACGTGATGATATACCAATTATATAAGCTATACCTGCATTGCAGGCATTTTTGTCTCTAGTTTATTGGCAAAATGTCTTTCTTTCTTTTTTTTTTTTTAGAAAATACGATTCATAAACCCAATAGAATACTTTGAAACGGAATATATCGAACACGTTTAAATAAAGTAATGATACAAATTATGCATTGATAGTATTATTACACACCACACGTTGGCCTCGTTTGTTTCTTTCACATCAAACCCGATCACGAACTCGAACAATAATGTATTGAAATGTAAAAAAAAATCAATATATTTTGTCGAAAATATGTCGATAAGACGCTACAACTTGTTTTGTTGTTTGACATTCTGAAACTCTTCAGCAAGTCATATAATTTCCCCAAACGCATACAGAAAAAGGGGGGTATTGAAGTAGAACAGACTTATAAGGGGACGGACAGTCACCTAGAAAGACGGATTGACGAACACACAAAAAAGCATAAGACACCACCTCCGGTGAAGCCGGTAGGTGACTTATAATGTATTATGAAAAGCATTTTGATATGTACGAGTAGTGTAAGAATATGTGTGATAATAATTCTTAAAACCTGTGATTTGCAATTGATTTTTTCGCTGATGCTTACATTAAAACAAGTTCCAGTCTTAGTCAGTGTTTAAAAGCAGAAGAATACGAATGATCAGTGAAATAAGTAAAATTGTTGAGCTATGTTGTTATGTATGTTAAATCTATGTTGTACCTCTTGAACTGGTGGCCAAATTGCAACCGTACATGTGGTGACACGGAAAACACTCGCATTTCAATGCACACTTCAGACCATACGATGGTGTTTCACACATTTCAGAGCAGTTGAACCCAAAGTATCCGTCTGGACAATCTGGAAATAGCAAGATAAGTATTCACTGGAAAAAAGCTCGGTTCCTTTCTGCATTATATTAAAATAAATAACTATGGTGTTGATACACCCATTGCATGCTATATCAACGCACTATCAAAAAATGAATAACTTAGATAGTTGTTGAAAAAAGTAATACTCTAACGAAGAACATAAAATTGAGTAAACTGTTTATACTCTATCAAATTATTTTGAATCTACGTGCGTAACTTTTGCATTGGTTTCCATCTCTGTAGAAATTATAGCAACAAGACGCTGTGCTGTCCTCCAAAAGTCTGAAATTAAAAACAAACACAAAATAAAGAGTTACATGTAATATAACTTAATGTCAAATTTAAAAAATAGACATATAAAATAATAAACGATTCAGTATGATGTGTTATAGCTGGGACTAAAAGTGTTTTAATTATTTTTTGTCCCCACTTCAGTAGCCATTGTAGCGCCGGAAGCAATCCAAAACCATCCATTCATTAATATAATTTTTTAAATAACCAAAGTGTTTTGACTATTTCGATTTGTCAGTGGTTCACCAAAAGTACTTTCAGTGTTTTTGTTAAAATATAAATGTTGCTTATTTGAAACATAAGAGGGTATCAAAAGTATACGAATAGGGTATAATTTATGGACGCAGAGATGCTTATTATACTTTTATATTAATGAAGGATGCTGAAAATATACTCAAAATCATTTCCTCTTTCATTAAATCAGTTGGTGTATGATATACACATTTCACAGAAATTTCTCATTAAAGCACACCAGTTCAATTGGAATCTTTAAATAAAATCAAATGAAAAAAAACATGTGTCTATGGATGTACTTGTACATATATGCATTGATTTATCTTTATATCTTGTTAATTAAATATTCATTAAAATTTAACCGTGGTTACATTCATCAATTCTTTTTTTATAACTGTTGCTGTTTGAATTTAATGTTATATAACTCTATGAAAAGATATTTTTTAACCAGGTTGACAATGCTTTCTAAAAAGACAATATTAAATTAAATTTATCAGTAATTTGCTAGGTTTTGATATTGTTAGAAATAAAAATTAAAGAATTAATTGAATGTTTAAATTGTCAGGCTTTATTTATGTATGTTAATTCAGAAGTTCATGAATCATACATAATGATTGGTTTAAAATAAATTCTTTTTAAAATGTCCATTGAGTACCGCGGTTTGATATAATAAGTTTACATTTTTAATTCCTTAGCACATAAAGCAAGTTTATCATTGACATTTATTATTACTTAACTTCCGGATATATAATCAAATAAAATGCCAAACATTAATTTAAGCCAAACTTACCCAGAAGAGCAACATTCTGCTTCATTTTTCAAGATGAAAAGGAAGAGGAACAAGAATAAAACGATACCTTTAATGGTATTGTTCTGCAATACATTAAAAACGTGTGGCGTTACTTCCATAGTTCCATTAATACCACAAAATAGTTGAATTATGCGTATTCCATTTCCTGGTCCACTAAACAGAATAGCATCACATGATAAACACTTCACAGCTTCATCACATGGTTTGGGATTTTCAGCTCATATCAGTGTTTTTATCTGATCCAAATCATCTATTGTCTAGATTTTAACCGTCCACTTTTCTGTTTGTCTGTCCTAAAAAGTGTTAAACCTCTTAACTTTAGAACCAATTGGCAAATTTTAAATACATCAAAGAAAAATAAAAAGATAAAAACAAATATTTGGATCTGTTTTCTGAGAATAAGAATTAGACCGATTGTTTCAAATCCTTGAAATAATGCATGCGTGAAGTAAGTACAATACATCATTGGATATACAGAGAGAATGTGTACTAAATAATTTCTATTTATCAACAGTTATAATTCTTTTTAAAAAATACATTCAATCATTACACTGCTTGTTTAATACAGAGTACATTTTGAGTTGGTATCTTTAAGCAATGACGTTGATTATAAAAAGCAAAACAAACTGCAATACCATGCTTTTTTTTTAACAATTTCACGGACATTTTTAAAAGTGCCCGATTGAAGACAGTTTTGAAAAAAAATCACCATTTGTGTTTAAAAAATTTTGTTTATCGTTGAGATTTACAATGACAACTGTTTGAAAAATCCTGTTTTTTTTTTTTCAAATGATTTTAACCTTTATTTTGCTATGATTTCCTATAAAGCTTTTGTAAAGCTTTTTTATATGTCTACATTTTACAAACAGTCATGACTTTGAAGACGTTTCCTGTGCAGAAAACGTATCCACCGATCATTACACTACCATTACGCTAGATTTTATGTGAATCATTTTACATGTATGTCTGCACAAATCAATTTAGAACCTAATTGAAACATGGACTTACGAACTTTAAAGTCCAAGTGAAAATAAAAGATGTTTATGTTATGTAGATGATACGCACTGGTAAAATTAGGATGTGGTATAGTTTAAACATCGGCTATGATTTTGGAATGACAGATTAAGTGAATGAGTTCATGGTCTAAGTAACACTTAGGCATGGTTGTACATTGTACATGTATACTTATATCTTTTACTATAGGAATATGATTGTACTATTCGATGTATATTAGAAATTGGTAATGTTAAACATTTTTATAACTTTCTGCATATTTCACTCCATCACCTTCTGATAATGTATCTGTCTTTTATTCAGTGTTGCAAAACCGAGAAACGGAAAAAGGAACGAAAACCAGAAATCTTTATTTTAGGTTAATCACCTTATGAAGTTTTATAAATAGCAGAAACGATCTAATCTGTATCAGACGTTTGAAGCAGAGGATTTTTAATCATTATGAGGGCAAATCAAAATGCTAAGATTTCTTATAAGGCTATTTTCATTTAACGTTATATTATTAAAAAAAAACAGTATAACGAATAATTGTCTAAAATCCTCAACTGCAAAAAATACAATTTTACTCTATGTAAACAATACATCTTAAAACACCAAAAGTAATAATTACATAATCGAATCAACACCATTAAATATTGTAACCTGAAACCGTTGTATCAAATTCTAACTGGTTAAATTGTTTCGTTCAAGAGTTAATACAGTCAAGTAGTCATCATTACACATAACCAAATAATTATTCAATTATGAAAAAAAACCATTTTTATTCCATTAAAATACAGCATCCATAAAGAAACACAAGTTTTATTGGGTGGTGTGGTACGGAAAAGTAATAGGCAAACATGACAGAAATCAAGCATTTTTTATGAAGAAAAAAGCACTGTAAATTGACCATAAAAGCGGTGGCAGACCAAAATAAAATAATGTCGAAAAAAAAACCAACTGTCCCATGCATATGTAGAGGAAATATACAATTTCTAACACACTTTTAGGGTGAAGCATCCCTGTGATGAGAGAAATGCGAATTTTTAAATTGATAGCCTTCCCAACCCTCAACTTTTATTGGCGGGCCATATTAGCCAAAACAATTAAAAAAAAACCCATTTTTTTTTCTTCAACCCAAGTGTGAAAAAAGCATGACTATGATGTCCACAAAATCTTCTACCAATAGGGTTCAGACTCCAGGGCATGGCCGTTATGGCCATATATTAATGATATATAAATGTTAAAATAAATATTTTTTTCTGCTCCCATATAAATTGAGATAAACTAAATGATTGGTTCGGATTGTATTCTACCATAGTTCAATCATTGAGTCACATTGATTCTGATCTTTGCATAAAACAATCAACAATTCAAAAGTAGATAAGTGTTACATGTAGCGTAGATTTTAGGGTACTATTCTTTTTTATAAATAGAAAGTCCGATAACTCTAATATCTGTTATAGACTGATGAGAGTAAGGAGGTTTTCTGCGCCAGAAATTAGAATATGTTTAAATAAATAGTTTTATCAAACTCGCTTTCGTACTATATAACAACTAAGCTTACAGTTTACATGTATGGACTGATTTGCTTGCTAAATGAAAATAAACGATTTGGAAAACCTTAATTACTTAATGAAACATCGAAATTAAAACATGTTTGTTTTAGTTTTTGTGTTTATTGTTAAAATATACATTTATACATACTCATAGTTAGCTTACATTTTCATTATTAAATATAATAATAACTGTGGAATCATTTAAATTCGTGGAGGCCAATTTTAGTGGAATGTGACTTTTATGTTTATTCGCAGGGCTGTAATTTCGTGGATGCGTCGGTTACCCTTCAGTAACAAAGATAACTATCTCTAAAATTCATTTCATTGAGAATTTAAATTCGTGGAAGAGGTCTACCCATGAATACCACGACCAATGAGCCACCACAAATTCTAATGATTCTACAGTATTCAGTTTATTATCCAGCAGGGATATACTTCATAATTTAAACAGTGGGAACAGTTTACTATTTTTTTTTGGTAGCGTATATAAATGTTTCCAGCTTCATCTTCTCTGCAACAAAAGATATCTCATGAAAAAAAAAATCAATACGTATTAGAAATATACAGGCATTTTATACTCTCACATAAACATACACGTATGATTAAAAAAAAAAGGTATAAGTGAGTAATAAAATGTGAATACGTACTTCACTGCAGTAACCATGTTTCTTTCTACAATTCATTGTGTCGGATCTATTTAAGGTTCTATTTCTGACTTTATGAACATTTGTCATTTGGCAACCAACAGAGATTTCATTGAGATTTACAATGACAACTGTTTGAAAAATCCTGTATTTCATTTAAAAATGATTTTAAACTTTATTTTGCTATGATTTCCTATAGAGCTTTTGTAAAGCTTTTTTATATGTCTACATTTTACAAACAGTCATGATTTTGAAGAAGTTTCCTGTTCAGAATACGTATCCACCGATCATTACACTATCATTATGCTAGATTTTATGTGAATCATTTCACATGTATGTCTGCACAAATCATTTTAGAACCTAATTGAAACATGGACTTACGAACTTTAAAGTCCAAGTGAAAATAAAAGATGTTTATGTTATGTAGATGATACGCACTGGTAAAACAAGGAAGTGGTATAGTTTAAACATCGGCTATGATTTTGGAATGAAAGATTAAGTTAATGAGTCCATGGTCTAAGTAACACTTAGGCATGGTTGTACATTGTACATGTATACTTATATCTTTTACTATAGGAATATGATTGTACTATTGGATGTACATAAGATATTGGTAATGTTTAACATTTTTATAACTAACTGCATATTTCACTCCATCACCTTCTGATAATGTATCTGTCTTTTATTCAGTGTTGCAAAACCGAGAAACGGAAAAAGGAACGAAAACCAGAAATCTTTATTTTAGGTTAATCACCTTATGAAGTTTTATAAATAGCAGAAACGATCTAATCTGTATCAGACGTTTGAAGCAGAGGATTTTTAATCATTATGAGGGCAAATCAAAATGCTAAGATTTCTTATAAGGCTATTTTCATTTAACGTTATATTATTAAAAAAAAACAGTATAACGAATAATTGTCTAAAATCCTCAACTGCAAAAAATACAATTTTACTCTATGTAAACAATACATCTTAAAACACCAAAAGTAATAATTACATAATCGAATCAACACCATTAAATATTGTAACCTGAAACCGTTGTATCAAATTCTAACTGGTTAAATTGTTTCGTTCAAAAGTTAATACAGTCAAGCAGTCATTATTACACATAACCAAAATAATTATTCAATCATGAACGAAACCAAAAACCCAAAAGTTTTTTATTTGGTGGGGTGGTACAGAAGATGTATAGGCCAAAATGACAGAAATCAAGCATTTTTATGAAGAAAAAAGCACTGCAAATTGACCATGCAGACTTAACAAAAGCGGTGGCAGAGCAAAATTGAATAATGTCGAAAAACTGTCCCATGCATATCTAGCGGAAATATACAATTTCTGACACACTTTTAGGGTGAAGCATCCCTGTGATGAGAGAAATCCGGACTTTTAAATTGATTGCATGGTTCTGATTGTATTCTACCATATGTCAATCATTGAGTCACATTGCCCCTGACCTTTGCATAAAACAATCAACAATTCAAAAGTAGATAAGTGTAACATGTAGCGTAGATTTTAGGGTACTGTTTTTTTTTTATAAAAAGAAAGTCCGATAACTCTAATATCTATTATAGACTGTTGAGATCAAGGAGTTTTCTGCGCCAGATATTAGAATATGGTTTAGATAAATAGTTTTATCAAACTCGTTTTCGTACTATATATATAACAATTAAGCTTACAGCTTACATGTATGGACTGATTTGCTCGGCGCTAAATTCAAATAAACGATTTGGAAAACCTTAATTACTTAATGAAACATTGAAAATAAAACATGTTTGTGTTAATTTTTGTATTTATTGTTAAAATATACATTTATAAGTACTCCGAGGTTACATTTTCATTATTTGAAATAATAATTTCTGTGGAATCATTCAAATTCGTGGAGGCCAATTTTAGTGGAATGTGACTTTTATGTTTATTCGCAGGGCTGTAATTTCGTGGATGCGTCGGTTACCCTTCAGTAACAAAGATAACTATTTCTAAAATTCATTTCGTTCAGAATTTAAATTCGTGGAAGAGGGCTACCCACGAATACCACAAAAATTGAGCCACCACGAATTCTTATGATTCTACAGCAGGGATACACGTCATAATTTAAACATTTGGAACAGTTTACTATTTTTTTTCTGGCAGCTTATATAAATGTTTCCAGCTTCATCTTCTCTGCAACAAAAGATATCTCATAAAAAAAGCAATAGGTATTAGAAACATACAGGCATTTTATACTCTCAAATAAACATACACATAGGATTTTTAAAAAGTATAAGTGAGTAATGAAATGTGAATACGTACTTCACTGCAGTAACCATGTTTCTTTCTACAATTCATTGTGTCGGAACCATTTAAGGTTCTATTTCTCATTTGGCAACCAACAGAGATTTCACAATTGTCATAATGACTTTGACGCAAAAAACCTTTTCTTAAATGTCATAATATGCGGGCTATTTTATTACCTTACTTTGAAATCTGGTAATGAAAAAAAAATGGTTGATATGTTAAAAGTTACTTTACTAAATGGTATAATTTATTAGTCACACGGAAGATTCTCACGAAACTCTCAACAATGAACGTTAACTTTCAATATTTTCGGCGTATCTTTTGGTTAAATATTTAGTGGATCACCGATTCGTCAAAAACGCTTTTACTGAAAAGAATTTAACATTTACTAAAAGTAGTTCAAAAATAAATGTACATGAACTTTTTAAATTTAGAGGTACAAACCTAGCGGTGATTTTCTTGTCTTTTTTAATGATATTGACTATATCATACATATAGAATACCACACTGTTGTCGGCCCTCAAGGTATCAGCCCAAGCGGTTGGTATCGGCCCAAGCCCGAAGGGCGCGGGCCGATACTATCCGAGGGCTTTTACCAGGGCCGAAATCAAAACAACAATGTGATGTTGTGTATATCATATATCTAAAACCAAAGACTTTCATTCAAATTCAAATTCCAAATAAGGAATCAAGGAATAAAAAGTTGTCGGACTTTGTTGACTGTCGTCATTTAAAATACAGTAAAAGGGAGTCTGTCGTCTGAAATAAAGCAGTATCTTCTAGAATTCAAAATTATCGAGAGATAAACTTCCATCCTACACAGCTTTGTAATTTGTCAAATTCCATC